>NC_081847.1:19942950-20242950 GCF_963259705.1 Myotis daubentonii | reverse complement strand
GCAGGTAGTTAATCACTACAAACAATCATGCTTAAGCTACATAATCTTTACTCCCTGGAATGGAGATAAGAAACACCCTAACCTTTGTAATAGAAATTGACAGGATTAAAATCAACTGGTATAAATACGGATGTAACAAGACAATAAACAGCAGAGCCTCTCTGGAGATCAAGACCAGAACTTGGCTGGAGATCCTGGCTAGGCTGCTGATCAACTGAACGCTGTCTCCGTGTCATTCCTTCTTCGCCGACTCCGTCCACACCTTTGGGGACCCCTGGACCTGCTGGGGTTGGACCCCGGCAACAATCCAGGACCGCTGGCTCCTAACCGCTCACCTGCCTGCCTGCCTGCCTGCCTGCCTGATTGCCCCTAACCACCTCTGCCTACCGGCCTGATTGCCCCTAACTGCCTCTGACTGCAGGACTGATTGCCCCTAACCCTGCTGCCTGCCTGCCTGCCTGCCTGATTGCCCATAACCACTTGCCTGCATGCCTGATCACCCATAACCGCACTCCCCTGCCGACCTGATCGCCCCTCACTGCTCTCCCCTGCCAGCCTGATCGCCCCAAACCGCTCTCCCCTGCCAGCCTGATCGCTCCTCACTGCTCTCCCCTGCCGGCCTGATCACCCCTAACCACTCTCCCCTGCTGGCCTGATGGCCCCTAACCGCTCTGCCTCAGCCCCTGCCACCATGGCTTTGTCTGGAAGGACATCCAGAAGATGTCCAGTCTATCTCGTCTAATTAGCATATTATCCTTTTATTAGTATAGATTAACTAGTGGCCCGATGCACGGATTCATGCACATTGAAAGAAAATTAATTAGAAGGGTGGAACTGGGCAAGATGGACCGGAGCCAACCTCCTGCAGTCCCTCCCCAGCCGGCTGCACCTGGGGCAGCACCGCAGCTCAAAGGGCATTTGCAGAGTGATCAAGGTCCCTCTGGCAGGCAGGGTCCCTCAGCCTGGCCTGTGGGGATCGGGCCGAAACTGGCTCTCCGACATCCCCTGAGGGGTCCCAAATTTTAAGAGGGCTGTTCTCAGGTGACGAAGTCTGGAATCGAGCTCCCTCCTCTCTGGTTCCGGGGTGCGTCACCTGAGAAACGCTGCTGCCAAGTCACTGCAGCTGGGAAGCTCCTGCATTGAGCGTCTGCCCCCTGGTGGTCAGTGTGCATCATAGCTACTGGTCGGACAGTCACTTAGCCTTTTATATATATAAGATTAATGCATTTTCCATAGAAATACTGCAAACCTACTTTTGCCCACTTCTGTATATTAGAAGGTGAAAGAAGGATGGAGGTTAATTTCCGGGATTAGTGCAGAAATTTCATTTCTTAGCCACTTGAGCCAGTATCATGACCAGAGGGAATTTTTTTTTAAAAAAAAGAAGGAAAAGGAGGAAGAGTGGGAGGAAAAGGAAAGGGGCAAACATCTGGCTTCTTACAATTTCCTTCTGGAAGATGCATATGCCCCTGTAAGTGGGTTCATTGCTTCTCCTAGTGAGTAATAAAATCTGCTTTTCATGGAGAAGACAGAATATAAACCCCCTTTCTTCTCTTTACCAAAATACCAACCCCAATCACTAAAACCAAATTAGTCTAATGAATCAGTGTTGAGGCAGCTGCTTATGCCACAAGTAGTGATAGCTTATCAAGAGCACATGGCAGTACAGGAGTTTCTGCCCTGGCCCAGCATTACCCTTGGGTAAAAGGAATAAAAGCCCAACCCAGAGGGACGTGACGTGAGCACTCAATGAATGACTAAGTAAACTATCCTCTAGGAACCCAAGTAGTTAGTACTTTCCAAATGGTCTGCCACTCAAAGCCAGACCCTAGAGAGTTCATGTCATTTACATCACAACCCTTGGAATGACCACCAATCTCAAAAGAACAGCTCCTCCCTCAATTAGTTTAGCAGGAATATAAATGTATGTCTTGCTTGTATAAATACTGTTATGGTCAACAATATTTTACACAAGTATTCCTGTAAGTGATACATTACCCTTTGAAACATTATTAACATACCTTTAGTAAGATAAATTGAACAGTAAATCAATAGCGCCCATTCACTCAGATTATACAAGAGGAGAGCTTTCAAAAGCCCAAATATAATTCTGAATGTTGACTGCACATGGCCCCAATAGTTTATTAAAATAGGAAACATAATCCATTTTAAAAAGAAAAATTACATTTGAAAGTGTTTTGCAAGTAAAACATGTGTGTCTTAGGTTATAGAACTGTTCCAGGAAACATAAAATTCAAAATAAAAAAAACTGTTTCCTGACCTGGTCCATTAATAGCAAATCATAAACAAAATACAAGGTACACATGCAACACTTTCCAATCACCCACTTCAAATAATTTTGCTAATAAGTGCAGTGCCAGCCAAGTTATCTAAACATCTGATCTTCTAACAATCACAACCAGTCAGGAGTCAAAAGTAAGCCAACAACTCTTTTCTAAGCCATCACGAAATACAAACACTAAAATCCACATCCTCCGTTCATTAAAAAACAATTCACATACTGTAAACTGGGCACAATCACTTTGGGAAACTGGCAGTACTTCTTTAGTCAAATAATAGCTTGTGACCCAGCACTACACCCAAAGCACATGCCTATGGCAAGGGTTGGCCAACTCCGGTCAAGGGCCAAATCAGCTGGTTACCTGTTTTTGTATGCCCTGTGCTAAAACTGATTTTTACAATTTTAGGCAGTAAATTCTTCTCTTAATCAAAAGAAGAATCATATTTTATGCCACGAGAAAACTATTATTCAAATTTCAATGTCCGTAAGTAAAATTTTATTGACATACACATTCCAGGTTCATTTATTTACATCTCGCATCTTGTCTATTGATGCTTTTGCATGGCTGCAACAGCGATGAGGAGCTGGGACACAGTATATAGTCCTCGAGGAGGGAACTGTTTACTCCACAGCCCTTGACAGAGCAATGTGGTGACCTCTGCACTATGGAAATGCATATATGCGTTCACCAAAAGACATGTTCAAAAATGTTTGGGGCAGCACTATGCAAAATACCCACACACAAAAACTGCAAACTGCACAAATGCCCATTAAGAGTTGAATGGGTAAATTGCCATTTATTCATGCAACAGAATAATATATAGGAATGATAATGAACAAACAACAGATACAAAAAACACCATAAAGAAAATGTGGAGTAAGGAAACCAGACAGAGAGGGAAAAAGGATGTGAGATTGCATGAGTCTAGGAGTCACCCTCTGGTCCTAGGCATCACTCTCGGGTCCTGCCAACTGGCCCTCACAAGACAACAGCTTACTTATTCAAAGCCAGAAGGAAAATCTCTCTCCCGTCTGCTATGACAGAGTCTCACATATTGTAACATAATCATGGGAGTGCCATCCCATCACCTTCACAGGTCTTACCCAGACCTGAAAAAGGGATCATACAGTGTCCACAGGAAGGGACAAGAATCTTGTGACATCTTAGAACTATGCCTCCCAAAAAAACGAATAAAGGTTAATTTACATCTTGTTATATATTTTATTGACGTGTGTGTATGTGTGCGTGTGTGTGTGTGTGCTATTTATTTTTAAGGAGGTGTATAGAGATATAGAAACAGCGATGAGAGGACCATCATTCATTCTGCTGCCTCCTGCACTGCCTGGGAATCAAACCTTTCAGTGCATGGGTCAACACTCAAGCACTGAACCACACCAACTGAGCTTAATTTACTTCTTGAAGGTATTTAAAACTTTAACAACTGATTTTTTTTTTTTTACTTTTGAGACACTTCAAATCTGAAGTTTCATAGGCATAATATTAACTAAAACTAACTTTTTTCCTAATAGAAAACTAAATTGTTCTACTGTTTGTTTTCTAACTGTATATATCCTATACTAGAGGCCTGGTGCACAAAATTCGTGCACTGGGGGGTGGGGTTCCCTCAGCCCAGCCTGCCCCTCTCACAGTACGGGAGCCCTCAGTGGATGTCCTACTGATGGCCACAGTCTGGCAGCACAGGCTTGGAGCCAGCATCCCGTGTGTGTGTGTGTGTGTGTGTGTGTGTGTGTGTGTGTGTCCCCGCTGGGGGCCTGCCCCCAGCCACATTGGAGGCTCAGAGCAGGCTGTGTGTGTGTGTGTGTGTGTGTGTGTGTGTGTCTCTGCTGGGTGCCTGCCCCCAGCCACACTGTGGAGGCTTGGAGCAGGTGTCCCTCTGTGTTGATCTCTCCCTGGCCTCCACTGCATGTTGTACTCTCCCTTGAGCTGTGGCCAATGTGGGATGCTGCCTGCAGGCCGCACTTTCCTGCTCATGGATTGCCAGATCGCCACAGAGACCCGGGGGCAGGCCCTCCTGGGTGCTGCCTGCAGGCCGCACTTTCATGCTCTGGGATTGCCATGGCGACCCAGGAGCAGGCCCACCTGGGTGCTGTCTGTGGGCGGCACTGTCCTGCTCTCTGATCGCCATGGGGTCCCGGCTGGTGGCGGGGCTTAGGCGGCACCCGGGGGGTCCCAGCTGGGGGTGGGGCTTAGGCAGAGTGGGGCTTAGGCGGCACACAGGGGTCCTGGCTGGGGCTTAGGCGGCACACGGGGGTTCTGGCTGGGGGCGGGGCTTGGGCGGGGCTTAGGCGGCACACGGGGTCCCAGCTGGGGGCAGGGCTGCACAAGGGGCCCAGATGGCGGCTGGTGCTGTCCCACCCTGCCTACAGTATGCAAATTAGCCGCCATCTTTGTTTGATGGCTAATTTGCATATCACACTGATTAGCCAATGGGAGGCATAGCGAAGATATGGTCAATTACCATCTTTGTCTATTGTTAGATAGGATAATAAAAGGCTAATTGACCAGATGGCAGATGACAGGTCGCTATGACATGCACTGACCACCAGGGGGCAGATGCTCAATGCAGGAGCTGCCTCCTGGTGGTCAGTGTGCTCCCACAGGGGGAGCACCGCTCAGCCAGAAGCTGGGCTCACGGCTGGCGAGCACAGCGGTGGTGGTGGGAGCCTCTTCCACCTCATAGCAGCGCTAAGCTTGTCTGATAAGCCATCAGTTGGACATCCCCCAAGGGCTCCCGGATTGTGAGAGGGTGCAGACCGGGCTGAGGGACTTCCCCAAGTGCACGAATATATATATATACAGTTAAGCAAAACAGTTGAAGGAAAATTCAGTTGCAGGAACAGATTAAAGTAGTTTTCATTATCTCTGTTCTAAAAATATCTCCCTCCCTCCCTTCATCCATCCCTCCTTCCCTTCCTTCCTTTCTTCCTTCCTTCTTTCCTTGAGTGACATGCTCTGAAAAGTGTTAAGAAGCAGAATTATCAGTAGATTAAAGAATTTTGTCTTCCCTCTCTAATTTTTACTTCAATATAGGACTAACAAAGGATGTTCGCCTGGCAGAGAATAGAAAAAGATATATATTCTTTTCATTCATCTTATGCAGAAAATTACATAGAAATAGAGGATTATGCAGAATAGAAGCTATTACAATAATCCATCAAAGAAAAGATGGCTCCTTCAGCTTTGTGAATCTCTCCTACCAGGACCCTGCAATGCTTTCCTTTATAATTAACATACTTTTAATATGGCCAGCAAAAAAGCAAAAAAATACACAAACAAAACAAATATTTACCAAGTTATAGTCATTTCCATGGGAGTTAACTGAGATCAAGATGATCTATACCTCTGCATCTCCCATGGTTTCTGACACACATAGTAGGCACTTAATCAGTGTTTGATGAATACTATGTATTGTTATAAGATATGGCAAACAACATTAGTACCATAAGAGATATGAGTTCAGCCTAAACTTACTTTCCTTTTGGAAAATAGCTATTTTTTTTCTAATTCTGATATTTTTGTTGTTTGGCACTGAGGACAATATGGCACTGAGTCTTCTCAATATGGCACTGAGTCTTCTCAACCTGGGGCAGCACTCACTAGGGACATAAGGACTGAGTAAATAGTATTGTGCTGTGTTCTGAGTTAAGTTACCAAACTTGAGAATTACTGGCAATTGGGAATTTTCAAGTCTTTTATGTGCCAGCACTTCATGCTGGGCTGGTCAGGAGAGGCAGGGCTCTGTCACCAATTCCTGGATTCAGTGCTGGTTCACACTCCTGGCCTGTGGTTTTAAGTGAGTTCTTAGCTCTAGCTGGTTTGGCTCAGTGGATAGAGCATCGGCCTGTGGACTAAAGGGTCCCAGGTTTGATTCTGGCCAAGGGCACATGCTTGGGTTGCGGGCTTGATCCCCAGTACGGGGCATGCAGGAGGCAGCCAATCAGTGATTCTCTCTTATCACTGTTGTTTATATCTCTCTCTCTCTCCCCCTTCCACTCTAAAATCAATAAAATATATATATATATATATTTTTTTTTAAAAAGTGAGTTCTTAACCTTGCTCTCTGTTTGTGAAAGTAGGAACAATTGTACTGATCTCAAGCAAAAGTTCAATAAATTAGGACTGTTATAGTTATGTCTTCATGATTATAACAGAATTATTCCTCAAAAGGACAGAACTTCCTTTAGAAATAGTTATCTCCCCTGGAATGGAGTGTTCCTCTAGGAGACAGCCTTGTCCAACCTGAGACACAGCCCACGACCAGTCTAATATGATGATCTCAGATATGCTTTTAAATTATCAACAACTGGGATCTTTTGAATTAGTGATACATTCACATGGAATAAAATTCAAACTGCATAAAGAGGATGCAGGAACAATGCTCCTTCCCACTCCTGTATCCCGGCCAACCAGGGCTCTCCCCGAGGCCCTGTGCATCCTAGCAGAGAAACAGCTACAAATGAGTGATTACTATTGCCTCACTTTTCTTTGTACACAAAAGTACACCATGACTACCATTTTGAGCCCTGTTTTTCCCTTCCTCTTCCCACCCCTCCCCTCCCCATTCCCTGTTTCCCTTTCCCCTTTCCTTTCCTTCCTTTTTTCCTTCATTCTCTACTTTTTCCCACCCCCCTCCCCAATTAATAACATTTCTGGAGCTCATTTCATATATATATTAATAATAGAGGAATATGCAAATTATCTGGGATGCCATCATAGTAACAGTAATGACCAGCAGGCTGCCTGGGCTGACAAGGCCGGCAGAGGGGTTAGTGAGGGACGACCAAACTGAACAGCAGGCTGTGTGGGGCGACCAGGCCAGCAGGGGGGGCAGGAGGGGGTGACCAGGCCGGCAGGGGAGGCAGTAAGGGGAAATCAGGCCAGTAGGCAGAGGCGATTAGGGGTGATGAGGCTGGCAGGGGGGGCAGTTAGGGGCAATCAGGCAGGCAGGCAGGTGAGCAGTTAGGAGCCAGCAGTCCCGGATTGTGAGAGGGTTGTCTGACCCCAGGGATCAGACATCCCCCGAGCAGTCCTGGATTGGAGAGGGTTCAGGCTGGGCTGAGGGGACCACCCCCCCTCCCCACTGTGCACAAATTTCATGCACTGGGCCTCTAGTCAATATATAAAGAGCTTCTTCAAGTTTTACATAGTTACATTAAAGTCCAATGTGCAGATATACACTAATTTATTTAACCCCTATCCTCTATTCATGAGCACTTAAGTGGTTCTCAGAATCTTTCAATCTCTGGCTACTGCCAACAATGCTGGGATGAACAATGCTGCACTTACAATGAAGCTTTCATTCCTGGTTGAGGGGAAGGATAAGCATTTTTAATTGATTCTTATTTACACATTAGAAACAGTGCTAAACCTTCCTCAGGGCTTGGGTTCTAAATAAGCTAAGTTCTATACTAAACTTAAATGTGGCCAATACCTCCTCCCTTTCCAGAGAGGCAAGTGTACAAGGTGTTAGTTATCTACGTGCATTTATTAACGTTTTTAGAAAAAAAAATGAGAAAATAAAAATGAATCAGCAAATATATTTAGATACATATATAAGTATCTGTTTGTGTATTTTTTTTTTCCCTTATATCTGAGGTCATTCCAACCAGGGACAAGAACTAATCTATAATAATAAAAGTGTAATATGCTAACTAGACTGGATATCCTTCTGGATGACCTTTCAGACGAAGCTGGGGCTAAAAGGGAAGCTTGGGTCCTGATTGCCTGCCCAGGACAGGAGTGAAGGCTGGGTCCCAGGTGCCTGCCAGTGGCTGGAGGGAAGCCTGGGTCCTGGCTGCTGGAGGGAAGCCAGGGTCCCGGGTGCCAGAGGGAAGCTGGTGCTGGCAGCCAGGGGAAGGAAGGCCTACTCTTGCACAAATTTTGTGCATCGGGCCTCTAGTTTAAATATATTTTTAAGTGAGCAATTGGGGTAACAAACAAAAATCACAAGTGTCTTAGAATTCCAAGTGCTCTCAAATGTCATAACTAAGGAACAGCTTTGATGGACCTGTTCTGAAAATAAGGACCTTAAGGTCATGTCATGCTTTTGCCCATGTCAACACTTTTGATGAGGGGAGGTATGCCAGGTCCTTTTTCACAGAATCACAGGTGTTTCTCAGTGACATGCAAGTCCAGAGCAGGAATTCAGAGAGTATGGTCTGCAAACTCTTCACTACCATTCCACAGTAAGTACAGAAATTAAATGCAAGTACTCGGAAATTTATTTTATTTTATTTTATTTATTATTGTATTTTATTTATTATTTTACTTTACTTTACTTTATTTTATTTTATTTTATTTTATTTTATTTTTGGTTAATCCTCAACCGAGGACATTTTTTCCATTGATTTGTAGAGAGAGTAGAAGGGAGGGAGAGAGACAGAGAGAGAGAGACAGGGGAAGAGAGAGAGAGAGAGAGAGAGAGAGAGAGAGAGAGAGAGAGAGAGAGACATCAATTGGTTGCCTCCTGCATGCACCCCAACCAGGACTGGGGGTTGAACCTGCAACAGAGGTGTGTGCTCTTGACTGGGAATTGAAGCCATGCACTATCCACTGAGCACACCTGCCAGGGCACAGGTACTCAGAAATTTTAAGAGCAATTTGACACAGTAACTTTATGATCATTGACTCTAATAACAAAATACTGGGACTTGTATTTTGTGTATCTTTTATTTTTCATTTTGTTATTCCAGTAATTCATTTGTATTATATTTTACAGACATAGTGTACATGGATTTAAAAAAAAAAAATACACCTGGCCCTGGCTGGTGTGGTTCAGTTGGTTGAAGTGTCATCCTGTATACCAAAAGATGGCAGATTCAATTCCAGTCATGGAGCATACCTAGTTGCAAGTTCGGTTCCTGGTAGGGGGTATGTACAGAAGGCAACCAATTGATGTCTCTCTTTCACATCAATGTTCCTCTCTCTCTCTCTCTCTCTCTCTCTCTCTCTCTCTCTCTCTCTCTCTCTCTCCTCCCTCCCTCCATCCCTCCCCCTCTCCCTCTCTCCCTGTTCCTCTCTCTAAAATCAATTAAAAAAAATATCCTCAGGTAAGGATTTAAAAAATAATTTTTTTTAAGATTTTTCAAACAAACAAAAACCACCTGCATTTGACCATTGATAGTGCAGCAACCTCCTCTTCATGTAGGATTCTGCCAGAATGGGCAGCCTATGGGAAAGCAGGAGTCTGCTGTCACTGCCTTTGATGTCACCAAAGCCCCATAAAGAGTGGGCAAGGTGAGGCAGGGAAAAAGAGGTTGTCACCTCTAATTAAAAAAAAAAAATTAACCGTGTGTATCAGTTAAACATTGAGAAAACAATCCGGGAAGCCAAAAGTCTTCTTCTTTGTTAAAAGGCAAATTCGGAAGTTTATGAGAAACCATAGGGCAATTCCATTGTGGTTTTAATGAGAACAATGTCAAACATTTGGCTGATTCCAACTTCAACAGCACTGTGGTCATTATCAAAACACCAGATCATGGGTAGTTTGTACTTTAATTAACCTAATGAACGGTTGTCTGGCTTCAGCAGACATGTTTAAATGTCACTGCTTACCTGGGGGCTGCAACTGAACCCATGGTGAGCTCTCCTGCACCAGCCTGATCGCATTAAGGCTTCCCTACAGAACTTTTACATCTGCACCTCATATGCCAGTGTAATGCTGGGAATTCATGCTTTATTAACCCAATTAAAACACAAAAATGTTAAGTAATGGAAATCTGCAAAATTAGAAAAATTCCTTAAAATAGACTACCCTTAATTCAAAATATATATATATATATATTTATCTTATAGCTCTCAGACCTCAGTTACCTAAAGGGTTCATGGACTCCTAATGGCTAAACAAGGAAAATGTTGATCTAATTACTAGAGCTGATACTATTTAAATCCTATGTATTTTATCGATTTAGGCTTAAAACATCAGTAGGCACACTAGGCAGAACAGTGGATTTCTGAAGACTTTACAGACTGAGCAGTAAGTGTTCCTAAATAAACTTGCAGACAAACCTAAAATATTTTTGTTTTCTCAGTCCCAGCACAGGGCAGATACTCAAACAGGAAATTAATGCTCCCTTGTAAACTAAGTGAGCACTTTGAATCCTTCCAATCATTGTCTGTACTTGAAAACTGGAAAAGAGGAAAGAGTTTAATACATCTCTTTAGGGGCTTATTTGATTTACATTAGATGTGGGCCACTTAGAACATCTTTTCATTTTTTTCTTCTCCTTGTTCTAAAAGACTTACTATGAACTAAAATCTCTACCCTACAAGGAGACAGAGAAAGGTACAGATAAGTTACAAAGTACAGAGAGACTCATTCTGATGGGGAAATATCCCAATGTTTTTGATCACCTTCCTGAATTGAGATCAGAGACCTACTCCCAACTTCATGAATGGGAAGAGGGTGACCTGCAATTTCATTAGAGAAAGAAAAAGTGTGATAGAAACTTTCACTGGGAAGGGCCATTAAAAAGGTTCACCCCAGAGGCTTGCCCTCAGGGGTGGGAGGAGCTGGGGAGTTAATGGGGGTGGGGGGAACATATATAAACTTTAGAAAATAAATAAATAAATAAGTAAATAAATAAGGTTCACCCCAAGCTAAAAGCTCTAATAAAAAGTTCTGACCCTGCCGAAACCGGTTTGGCTCAGTGGATAGAGCGTCGGCCTGCGGACTGAAAGGTCCCAGATTCGATTCTGGTCAAGGGTATGTACCTGGGTTGCGGGCACATCCCCAGTAGGAGATGTGCAGGAGGCAGCTGATCGATGTTCTCTCTCATCGATGTTTCTAACTATCTCTCTCCCTTCCTCTCTGTAAAAAATCAATAAAAATATATTTAACAAAAAAAAAAAAAAAAAAAAAAGTTCTGACCCATGATGGTGAGGGGGAGCAAAAATCGCCACCCCCAAGTATGCTTTTTGGGGAGATATCGATTATATTAATCTGGGTGTGTTTTTTTAAAAATATATTTTTATTGATTGATTTCAGAGAGGAAGGGAGAGGGAGAGAGAGATAGAAACATCAATGATGAGAGAGAATCATTGATTGGCTGCCTCCTGCAGGACCTCCACTGGGGATCGAGCCTGCAACATGGGCATAAGCCCTGACCAGGGAATTGAACCGGTGACCTCTTGGTTCCTGGGTCGATGTTCAACCGCTGAGCTACACCCGGCTGGGCAGAAGCTGATTATTTTTAAGAAAGAAAACTCATGAAGAACCTTTGACTTTCTCCCTAACTGAAAAGAAGTTATGGCAGAAGATCTGCTCCAGGGAAGGAAATATCATCCCAGATAACTACAGTTTAATGTGAATGAAGTGTGATAGGGAAGAACTGCAAGCCCCCTCTCATATCCCACTGAAAGGTGGCCCAACAAACATTTGTATGCCATCTCCATGCAAATGGCCTCCCGCCCCTTTTAAGTTTCAAACTACAAATCCCCTCCCCCAAATTCTTCTTAGCTCAAGATGGTATATAAGCCTCAATTGCCTGCAGTTGAGAATATGGGACCCTCCTCTCATCCCCATACGAACATACAAAATACATTTGGTTTGGTTATTTTCTCCTATTAATCTGTTTCATAGCAATGTGGTTATTAGACCAGTCAGAAGAACTTGGAAGGATAGAAAAATGTTTTCCTCTCCTACAATAGCAACCACTAAAACCAGCGGCAGCTATTCCACTCTCAACTATTTCTGCATTGAAATACTAATGAAAACGCAGAAAGAAATACAAACTAACAAACACACTGAGATTTGGAAACAGGAGTGATAATGTGCCAGAGGCTAAGAGATATTTCTATCAAAAAAAAACCCATGGAGGGTAAGTATCTTTGAAAACAATAGCAAGGTTAGACAGAAAGATTCCTACCCCAGCTTCTCCATGCTCCCATTGCCAATTCTTCTAGGAGGGCTCTCCTTTCAGAAGTAGCCTAAACTATTTCATTATCCCAACCCAACCATCCCCACTGCTAGTGCTCTTTCCACATTAACTGTCACTCACAGCCAGGATGGAAGGAATAAGCCATTGCACACTGTGTTTTGGCACATAAAAGAGGTGACGGGGAGGGGGAGAATGAGAGAGAGCTACCCAGCCAGTCTCTTGTAAAAAAGACAGTTTTTCAGGCCACATTTATGCCGAGAGAAAAAATACAGATGTTTTTATTTATTATGAACTAGAGGCCCGGTGCACAAAAATTTGTGCACTTGGGGGGGAAGAGGGGGTCCCTCAGCCTGGCCTGTGCCCTCTTGCAGTCTGGGAACCCTCGGGAGATAACGACCTGCTGGCTTAGGCCTGCTCCTGGGTGGCAGAGGGCAGGCCCAATCCCTAGGTGTAGCCCCTGGTCAGGCTCAGAGCAGGGCCGATTGTGGAGTTGGGGCGCCGCCCCCTGTCATGCACAGAACAGGGCAGATCAGGAGGTTGCGATGCCACCCCCGGTCACGCTCAGGGTAGGGCCGATTGGGGGGTTGGGGCACCGCCCTCTGTCACACTCAAGGCAGGGCCAATCCGGGGGTTGGGGCGCTGCCCCCTGTCACACACAGAGCAGGGCCGATCAGGGGGTTGGGGCACTGCATCCTGTCACACACAGAGCCGCAGGGCGATCTGAGGTTGGGGAGCTCCCCCGTATCAGGCACAGAGCAGGGCTGATCAGGAGGTTGGGGCGCCTTCCCCTGTCACGAACAGAGCAGGGTGGATAGGGAGGTTGTGGCCCCGCCCCCTGTCACACACAGAGCCGCAGGGCGATCAGGGGGTTTGGGCGCTGCCCCCTGTCACGCTGATCCCGGTGCCGGGAGGCCTCTTGGCTCCGCTGATCCCGATGCTGGGAGGCCTATTACCCTTTTACTATATAGGATAGAAGCCTGGTACATGGGTGGGGCTGGCTGGTTTGGCCTGAAGGGTGTCCTGGATCAGAGTGGGGGTCCCCACTGGGTGCCTGGCCAGCCTGGGTGAGGGGATGATGGCTGTTTGCAGCTGGTCACACACCATTCAGGGTGGGGGTCCCCACTGGGGTGCTTGGCCAGCCTGGGTGAGGGGATGATGACTGTTTGCAGCTAGTCACACACCCTTCAGGGTGGGGGTCCCCACTGGGGTGCCTGGCTAGCCTGGGTGAGGGGCTGAGGGCTGTTTGCAGCTGGTCACACACCCTTCAGGGTGGAGGTCCCCACTGGGTGCCTGGCCAGTCTGAGTGAGGGGCTGAGGGCTGTTTGCAGGCTAGCGGGTGATGGAAGCTCCCAACCACTCCTTTTTTTCTTTTTTTCTTTTTAATTCTTGGCCAGCTTTAGCTCTGAGGCTCCAGCTCTTAGGCCTCCGCTGTGAATGTAGGTATCTGGTTTGTTTCGGTTCTAAAATCGAAACAATGTATAACTCCAGCTCTGACTCCAGCTCTGAGATCCCAGCTCGCTGAAAGCTGGTTTCTGGGTTTTTTTTTTAGCTTCTATATTTGTTAAAATGTTTTAAACTGCAGGCTCAGAGGCCTGCAAGGCAGGCGGGGAATGTTGGAGTCCTCCATCACTGAAGCTAGCAAGCCTCATGTTAGTTTCAAGCTGTCTGGCTGCCAGCCGCCATCTTGCCTGGCAGTTAATTTGCATATCTCCCTGGTTAGCCAATGGGAAGGGTAGCAGTCGTACACCAATTACCATGTTTCTCTTTTATTAGATAGGATAAATCTTCCTTAATGTAATCCCACAAAATGCAATGGGAATAGGCATCTCTCTTCAGAAATGCTAGCAAATGACTGAAAGACACCAAATATTTGGCAAAGGGCAGTCAACTTAGACCAGTGCTTCAGTCTGCGATCTGGCAAAGAATTCTAACAAGAAAGATAGTAAGCACTGTTGGAAACCAAAGTTAAAGCAACAACAAACGACAGGCACAAGCAACCAAAAACATAAGCAATACCAACAATATCAACAACATTAACCAACATCTATCACCATCACTAACAACAAACAAACAAGACCACTAGCAAACAATTAAAACAAGTAACAACAGTCTACAATAAAAGCCAACAACAGGGATCTCTAGGCAAAATGATTTTGCAATTCAAAACAAGGGAACAGTGTATTCAAGATACCAGAAATAAATATTAGCTTCGGTTAAGTAAGAGAAGTAAAAACAAGAGATAAAACAGCTGAGATGTGAGTGCAAACTCTGAGTTAAATTCTGTATTAAAGAGGAAAGAACAAAATCTGCAATCCAAATAAACAAATGAGTGAAGCAGAGACCAATCAGGAGATTTAGTCATGGAATGTAGAGTGTGAAGAATGAAGAGATGAAAACAATGTAGGAAAAGATGACTACAGAGGAAGGAAAATGGAAAATAGAAATGAAAGGAAAGGGGTACCGAGAAGAAGAGAAGAGAATAAATGAGAGAGAAGCTAAAGGTTCAAATGGAAAGAAGCTGGAAAAAAGAGCTCAGCAATTAACAAGGAAAATAGTTTCTCTGACTAGGAATGCAAAAGAAGAAGTAGAATTCAGTTCAAATTTTAAATGTTTTAAATAAATTTAAAAATTCTATAAATATCAATATAAAAGGGTAAAATATTTACAATGAAAACATATTAATAAGACCTGTATTTTCTTTGGCAATACTGAACCAGAAGGTAAGGAGGGCCCTCCTTTCACAAGTAGCCTAAACTACTGTGACAGTCATAGTTTTTGGAGGGAAAAGATCAAGAGCAAACACATTCTACTCCCACATGGCTTTCCATTTTCAAAAGTAGCAAAAGCACCAAAAAACAGTCTGCAAACTCACTCTGAAAAGAATTACTCTGAGATGATCAGAGATGATATAAACAGGAAACTAAGAATGGAGATGGGCATGGTGGCATGGTCCAAAATGAGTGGCAGGTAAGCACGGAAACCATTTCAAAATAAGCACTGTTCTTGCTTGGCTGGCATTACTCAGTGGTTGAGTGTTGACCTATGAACCATGAAGTCACAGTTCAATACCGCTCAGGGCATATGAGCGGGTTGTAGGCTCAATCCCCAGTGTGGGGTGTTGCAGGAGGCAGCCGGTCAATGATCCTCTCCCTTTATTGATGTTTCTATCTCTCTCTCCCTCTACCTTCCTCTCTAAAATCAATAAAAATATATTTTTAAAAAATAAGTACTGTTCTTATTAGTTGTCAGAAATAAGGTTACATAAATTAATGTAAATGTCAAAGTACAAAGAAAAATTAAATATTATTAATAGCATATAAAACCTCTCATTGCATCAACAACAGCAAGATGGATGACAGATGGGTGAGATAATTACTAGAAAAATAGTGGCTAGATTTGAACTGAGTTCACATAATTTGGTTCAGCAAATATTCACTTAGTACCTCTATGAGCAAGGCACCATGGGACATAAAGGTGAACCAGAAACAGTTTTTAATGAGGGTAATTATGATGCTGAACAGCAGAAATACTGATGAAAGTTTAAATAATCAAGGGGCAAAAAAAAAAAATAATTTCTACCTTTCAGAAAAGCAAGCTTTATAATTGGCAGTTTATGGAAGGCTGGGCCCTGGCACAAGAAGGGCAAACATGAATTTTTTTTTTATTTTAATTTTAAATGGACAACAGCCTACTTCAATATTAACCCATGGTAAAGTTTACTTGTGTGTGAGTTTTAACCTCTTCCTATTTTTATAATCTTTGCTAAGGTAGATCACAAAGGAAATAAATATGAAGTTAGAAGGGACACTAACACGTACACCCCCACCCTCAGCATCGGTGGTCATACAGCTTGGGACCGGCACCCCATCAGAAATAGACTTTACCAATAAGCTCCAACTCTACCATTAAACATTTGCACACAGAGCTCAAAGACCCATCAGGTTTCTTCAGGCTTAAAATACCAAAATGTTATGATATTGGCTTCAAGTTGGCAAAGTTCTACTGCGGAAGCTTTCCCAACGTAAGGCAGAGGAGAGCCAAAGAGGACCTGAGAACGCTGTGACTGCATTTGCAAACACACACACACACACACACACACACACACACACACAAACCACACACACCACACACACACACACACACACCACACACACACACACACACACACACAAACCACACACACCACACACACACACACACACACCACACACACACACACACACACACACACACACACACCTACCTACCTCTGCCCACAGGGTCTTCCTCGGCTCAGGTTCCCCTCATTACGCTATGGCTCCTCTCTGACTAGTATAATTGTGTGCTGTCTCACTCCCTGGGCTATGAGTCCCTAGAGCAGAAGGAGAGCATCTCATTCAAGTTTGTCACCCCGGCACCTCACAGTGCCTGGTATATGGAATATGCTCAACAAATGATGTGGGGCTGAACTGAGCTTTAAGTGAGAAGAAACACATGCCATTTGGAAACAAGTATATCATATCTCAAATCCATATTTTAATTGACAGGATTCTGAGCAGACTTGAATGTACTGCTCTTTGGAGGAAGATAAATAGTAAAATGATGGGAGCAGGGTATATCTTACTGTTTGCCGCCAAAGCATGCTGCCATTTGTTTTAAGTGACAAGTCATAGCAGAGTATGAATAGAGTGCAGGGTAGCACAGATGATGACAATGTCATCTACATTCCTGCATAGTTTCAGACAAAGTTGGTCAATCAAAAATCTCTATATCAATGTTTCCTCCACATTACATAGAAAATAAACTTGTCAGCATATATTATGCAAGCTGCCTCCAAGCTCAAATAGGGAAAAAAAAAATACAAATGAGAAAGACTGAAATAGAGTAAGTCATTTAAGCATCTCATGTGGCTAATGTCTTTAGAGAAAACATTTCTATAATTGTAACTTCCTTATTTGGCCTTCTGATGGGAGACATTTATAGCAGCAAATGTAAGATGCTGCTAGAGTTGGGAGACATAAAAAGACATTTCATGGAATAATAAAGAACAAGAAAAAAATGGAGCTCCTCTAGCCACTGAGAAAGTTTATGAAGCATACACAAATGCACTTTCCTACTATTTAAATTTTTACCGATGATGGTCCTTAATCTATAATAATAAAAGCGTAATATTCTAATTTGACCGGACAGCCAAACGACCTTCCAGACATCCTTCTTGACGACCTTCTGGATGAAGTCCGGGCTGTGAGGGCCAAGGCCCCTGCACAAACTTCGTGTATCGGGCCTCTAGTAAATCATAAATGTCCCAAAATAGCTCTCATAAGTAACTTGAAGACTTCCTTCTTTTGGATCACTATACCATTTCCATTAAACTGAAATAAATACTACCCTGTCAAAAATATCGTTGTTTCTCAGAATATTTTAGTCAAGTTTATTTAAATCCCTCTCTTGCGAACTTAACAAACAGAAGTCAGGAAAGGAAGTAATTATTAAACAAACCTTATTTCATGTTCACACTATCCAGTTCTGGAAAAGATTGCATGCCCAATGCACAAAAAACATTCATACATATAGAAAGGATTGAGAACCAAAATGGTTTCATTTACTTTAATAGTATTTTTAAAATAAGCTAATGTTTACCCCTTTTTAAAGGAATACCTAGGCCTAACTGGCATGGCTCAGTGGTTGAGCATTGACCTATGAACCAGGAGGTCACAGTTCAATTCCTAGTCACAGAACATGCCCAGGTTGTGGGCTCAATCCCCAGTGCAGGGTGCATTTACAAGATGAATGTTTTAAATAAATACCTAAGATCTATCCAGGTTCGGGCAGGAATCTTCCCACTTCTCCTAATGACAACTAGAAGAATAAACAAAACCTTTCATTGTTTTTGTTTCAAATAATGTGAAATTGTGGGGGTGCACCCACACCAGCAGAATCTATGGTAGGGGAGATGACAACTGTGTGCAGGGGAGAGGATGCAAAAGGGAAGAATAGGGGGAGAGTGGGAGTGAAGGACCCAGAAAACACCAGCTAAAGGCATTCACCACCAGCTAAAAAGGGGCTAACCCTTTGTGGGAACCTCTCTGGGAAGTTTTCAAAATGAATAGGATAGAGCAGGAAGCCCTGGGAAAGCAGAGGAGGAAAAAGGCATGGAAAGCAAAGAAACCGCCCATTCCAATAGCAGTAGCAGAAGATAGCTTCTGCTGAGAAACCAGGAAGGTTAAGTCCCCTACCTTCACAGGACCCTGCTACAAGGAGATAATTCAGGAAAACACAAATAATTCATATAGAAACAACAACAACAACAACAAAAACAAGTAAAATCACCATGTCCACTATAAAAAAACATTATTCTCAGCAGAAGAAATTTTACCAGAAAATACAGCTGCAAGTTAGAAAGTTGTAATAACACTTTCCAAGAATACGAAGATATGACTAGAGAACAAAAGAAAATGTACAAAACTTAGAAAAGATACTATAGAAAAAAATAATTAAGAAATGAAGACTGAAGTAAAAAGAATGTACAGTAAAAGATAAAAAAGAGGAAAGCTAAGAAAATGAAACCGAGATAGGTGATAGATAGAACATAGAACAAAAGGTAATAGATATTAAAAAGTAATCAAAGGAAAAAGAAAAAAAATATATTTCTCCATCCAAGCAAGAAAACAAATAGTTGAAATCTAATGCAAGCAAACATCCGGAAATAAAGCACTAACTCTTAATGAGGGGCTGGCATAGCAAAACCCAGAGGCCAAATCTGCCATGTCCATTTGTACACACGTTGTCAATGGCTGCTTTCGCACTACAGCAGTCGAGCTGAGACACACAACACATGGCCCACAAAGCTGAAACAACACTCTGGTCCTTACATAGAAAGTTCACTCACCCCTGCTCTAAACTATGAATTGAAAGGCACACCATATGCCTGGAAACATCAAGACCTGCACTAGGAAAACCAACAGACTTTAAAGATGAAGAACCTTTCTTTCGGCAGCCAGTCAAAAAGACCAAGTCACTTACATGGGAACATAAATCAGGTTGGCAACTGACTTTAACATCAACATTCAATGACAGAAAACAATGGAGCAGTGCCTGCAAAGAAAAGAATAAAGGAACTAGGTGCGCTTGCTTTCAGGGACAATTTATCCTGAGAGCTCTTCTGGAGAAAAATATCAAAGGACAAGCTTCAGCTAACCAAGAAATGAAAGAAACTTCAACCAGGACTAAGGAAGAGCCAGGAGTATTGTTTCACTGTAGAACCGAGACTTCAACAAAAGTGGGGATGAAGATAACTGAATAGATATCAACAGCACAACTCCAACGCCTCACAGAGAACAGCTGAGGCAGAAAGGATGGCATTTTAAGCTGATAAATCTTATTTAAGAATAAAAGTTAAACATTAGGAAATGTCACGCAAGTGACCAAAGATGGAGGTGGCAGAGAAGGAGAAGAAACTGGAGAAAGAAATCACAAGTTAATTTCATTGTTGCTCATTGCAAGGGACCAATAAACATGCTGTAAACTAAAGGAAAACAGGAATGAGAGTCTTTTGTGATTCTATTGTCAAAACACACACACACACACACACACACACACATACTAACACAAAATTCAGATCTCTCCCAAACACTGGAAGTATAAAGAACATATTCCTAAGCAAACAGAATATATAGGGAAGATCCTTTAAAAATGCACACACACGCATATATCAGCAATGTGTAAGCCAATATCACAGAACTAAACCTATATCACTGCTCATTTATTGTTCATATCTGTGTATCTATATCTATATATTGGTTTAATTTAATGATTTTCAGGTTAAACAAAGCAAAACTCTCTTTTGTATTAATTACAAGAGACACTAACATAATCCACTAGAAAGATTCAAAATAAAGTTAGAAACAAGATATAAAAGACAAATGCAAACCCGAAGGTGTGTAGGGGTCATGATTTTGACATTAAACAACACAGAACTGAATCATGTAAACAGTGTGGCATAAAGAGAGTGAATAGATAAACAAGAGAAAGTATAAAAGTTCAGAAATAGACTAAATACATTTGAGAAGTTAACAAATGCTGGCATACCAAAACAGCCGGGTACAGATCAATTTCTAAAATATGCAGTGTGACAACTCAATACCCATTTAGAAAAAGGTAAAGTTGACAACATACTTTACATGGGGTAAACTATATGTGGATCAAAGATTTAAAAGTAAAATATGTAGATGCTATAAAAATAAAGTTTACTTCTTTATAATCTCAATGTAAAGAAAGCCTTTCTAATTATGATTCAAAACCCAAAAGCCATAAAAGATTAATAAATTTCACTGTAAAATCTGTGTGATTATATTATATACTTTTAATATATATACATACATTTATAAACACAAACATACATAATTCACAAATAAACACATACATTCACACATACACACAATGAAAACAAAAGTTTAAAATTGGAGGAAAATATTCACAACATCTACTACTGAAAAAGGACTGGAATATGAAGTGGATATTCAGGAAGAAGAATGATGAAAAAGCCAAAAGAAAAAGAAAAACTTTATAGAAACAGATAACTCACAGAAAAGGAAAGAGAATTAACTGGACTTTAAATAATGCTTTTCTTAATTTCACTCATAAGAGATGTGAAAATCAAAACTACCATCACCCATTTCTGACCTATCAGACTGGGAAAATTTTACAGTTTGATAATATATTATGTTGAGAATCTCTGGAGAAAGCAAAATGGTACAACCCCTACAGAAAAGAATTTGGCAATATCTTCCTAAATTACAGAATATTTTATCCTTGACTCAGCAACTTCGCTCTTAGAATTTTGTCCTACGAATTTGCTGAAAAAAGTGTGAAATGACTTACACATACACACACAGTTATTCAGTTATTCCGTATGGTACTATTTATACTTCAAAGTTTAAAAAACAACACCACAACAACACACCCAGAAATAGAGAAATCTTGGTGCAATCTACAGAGAAACAGTTGTATTCACACAAGGATGCATCATGCAATTGTGGGGGGGGGGGGGGAACAAAAGAGGAAAACTCTCTAAGGAGAGTTATGATATACTGCTAAGTGAATAAAAATAAGGTGAACAATAGTTATTCTTGTCTTATTTTTTGTAGCAAGTGTGAAGAAGAAAAAATATATTCATGTTTGTTTTCCAAAAGCATATTCTATTCTTTATATTTTCCAAAAGAAAAACTTAAAAAATAAACAAGTAACTAATAAAAATTGTTACCTGTGCAAGCAAGAATAAAAGATGTACCTGGTATACCTTTCTATATTGATTCAGACTGTAGAACTAACTGCATGCATGTAATATATATTATATATCACATACATATATAAACACATATATACACATATACATTTATGTATAACATGTAATTTATAAGTATATCATTTTAAATGGTCCTATATACAGATTTTGTAAATTAGTAATCCACACAATGTCACCCCAATAAAATAAAAAATGTAATGCTAAAATTGAAAACAAACTGAAACAAATGAATCCAAGCATTCATCAGAATGAAAACATTACCACATAAACTACAGTATTTTCACTATATATCCTCCTGAATAAAAATCATTCTGGGAGGAAAACAGAGTTAAAAATGTATCTTCAACTTCATTATTTTTATATTAGTTATTAGTAAGGATCTTTGAAATAGCTTTCAAACAAATAAAAATTACAATCAGTTAAGGGAAAACCCTGACCTCTCTGTCCTCCTAAAGGCAGGATATAAACCTTCCATGTGACAGGTGCCCTCATTGCTCCCAAGGTTGGAGAGAGAATCCTACCACAAGAGTTAAAAGAATCCAGAGTCCAAAGCTTGTACAAAGGAGTGCAAAACCTTCACTAACTTACTACCCAAGTCCAACCTTTACTTAGATTCCATGTTAATGAGCACTAACTTTCTTTGTCCTGTCAATTTCTCTTATATTTATTGTCACTCTAAAAAGTATTTTTAAATGCCTGGTTCTAACATTTCTTTGAGCCTCATTTTATAATCTAGGCATCATATTATAATTTTCCCAGGCTCATATATTAAATTGGTTTTTCTTGTGTTTAGTCTTGTGCCAAGTTTATAATTTTATTATTAGTCCTGCTGTAAGAACTAAAGAAGGGTAGAAGGGGGTGGGGTCAAATCTTCCCCTCCCTGAGAGTTTTAAAATAAAAAAAATTAAATACAAAAATTTTATTCCCAAAATGATTTATTTTGAAGCCACAGCACCCCAGCAGCAATGAGCACCTCAGTGTTCAGAGATTGGTTTCTCATGCTGTTCATTCACTAACAGGAACCAGAGCTCCCTAAGAAATGGCTGACTTCAACACTCAGAGAAGTAAAGGTAGTTTTGGCCCGAAGGAAGAAAGCTTTCAAAGATGGGGAAGGAAATAAAAAAAAAAAAAAGATGGGTAAGGTTTTATAGGAACACAGGCTGGAGAACAGCCACTGAACAAAGTTGGGAAAGTCTGTACATCAAAAAGGATAATAACTGCAGTTGGTGGAAACACTGAATCCAGGGATTTCCATGATTCTATAGTAATAATCAAAAAAGAAAAAGCCAGAAAGAAAAAAAAAACCTCATTTGTCATAGCTATAAAACTAACTCCTTACCAGCTTAAACAATATAATTGGCAACGTAAAAAAGAGGGAGAGAGAGAGAGAAACATCAATGATGCGAGAGAATCACTGATTGGCTGCCTTCTGCATCCCCCCTAATGGGGATCGAACCCGTAACTCAGGCATGTGCTCTAACCAGGAATGAACTGTGTGACCTTCTGGTTCATAGGTCAGTGCTCAACCACTGAGCCATGCCAGTCAGGCAAAACTTATATTCTTTATTATTTCCACTTTACTGCTCAAAACAAGAGTCCGCATACAAGAAAGATAAAACAAACAAATAAAATAAAGGGTAAAAAAAACAAACAAACATGAGACCACAAAGCAACAGGGTAAATAAAACAGTGAGGAAAGGCTACAAACCACCTGCCGGGAGGTCCTCCCTATACATTCTTTTAGGGTGGACACACCTCTGACCCTATATGTGGCTGCCAATGCCAGGAGGGAGCAAGCCTGTTTCCATGATTCACAGTGTCTATGGATTAAAAACAAAACAAACAAACAAAAAACAACTTTCCTCAACACGGTTGTGAACCTCTCTGATCCCAAGAGAACTGCCCACATAGGTTCTCACAGAGAAGCAAGCACTAGTCCTTAGCAACTCCTCAGATTAAACATGTACCTGCTTTCCAGGGCATGTCCTTCAATATAGGTTAATGGTATGTTGACAAAAGTTAGTTTAATCAAAGCAACTCTATTGAGACTATTATAATCTAGTCCAGTCATGTAATTCTGATGGTCTGATCTAATCTAGCAAAAGATTTCTGGGTATCTAAAATCCAACTTGCCATGTTTTCTCATATAAGCACACGGCAGCTTCACAGTTCCTATGGGAGGCCCAATTTGGAATGCATAGCTCTCCAATGCTTAAATCCTCAAATTCAAACTGACATTAATGTCTTTGCAGTAGATTGCTTTTCTTTGGAAAAAAAAAAAAAAAAAGCAAGCCAAAAGGGACAGAAAAGCCCTTCCATGACCTTGCTAGAAACACTCTCACTTTTTTCATACTCCAAACAAGGCATGTGTGCATCCATACACACACACACACACACACACACACACTTTATTTAAAAATATACAAAAATATACACACCTTATGTGTTCTTTAATCAATGTGCTGATGGAAGGTGAGACCCTCCAAAACCCATATACTAATCACAGAGAAGAGCAAGAGAGGCACTAAAAGGACAGCTAATATCCTAACAGCTAAAATGCAAAAGCTGTCTTGCCCAAATCACACAACTAGTAAATGCACCTGGGACTGAACCGTAGTAGCCTCACTCTGGAGACCAGGACATTAAACACTACACTCTACCTCTCAATAGCACATCCACCTCCAGGCATTCATTCCCATGTTTTGTTTTGTTTTGTTTTCCCCACTCAGCTGGCTTGAAGGAGAATATAAAGATGGACCTAAACTTGCTCATCACTTGAATGACCTATGAATGCTGCAGAGTAGACAAGGCTCATCCAGTCATGGTAGGACCTGCCTCTCTGCACTGCGCTGGGCTTCAGGGGTAGAACTGCCCATTCCTAAAGCTTCAGGGTCGGAACAGACCTAGATGCCTGAAAATCCCATCCATGTATCAAATCAAGACACAGAAGCATAAACGAGTGTAATCCCCTCTCTCCATGCTGTTCTCCAACTATTCTCATTTATGTGCTAGTCCAAGCGAGACAAAGTGCGTTCTGGCTTAGAATCCCAGCAACTCCTTACTCTTGCTGACAATACTAAAAACAATCCTTTATTTTGGTACACGTTCTGGGAGACCTTTGGTCAAAGTCCACTTGCAACAAATGCCACGCAAGTGTTCCCTTTGTTGTGGAAGCAAAAATAAATAAATAAAGACTAACAAACTGCGCCAGTAACTGAATATTTCGAAATCTATATTCAATGCTGTCAAACAACAAGCATACATATTCTGAAAAGCACAGAAAACACGAAATGCTGTAAAATTTCTGAGCAATATCTCAGCCCAGAAATCATACTCAATGCTGCTTATCTGATAATGAAAGTTAAAAGTCAGTGGTCGGCCCTAGCTGGTTTGGCTCAGTGGATAGAGTGTCAGGGCTCAGTGGATAGAGTGTCAGCCTGCGGACTGAAGGGTCCCGGGTTGGATTCCGGTCAAGGGCACATGCCTGGGTTACGGGCTCGATCCCCAGTAGGGGGCATGCAGGAGGCGGACAATCAATGATTCTCTCTCATCTTTGATGTTTCTATCTCTCTCTCCCTCTTTCTTCCTTTCTAAAATCAATAAAAATATATATTTTTTAAAATGTCAGTCGTCGACCTTACTCCAAGAAAGTTACAGAGTTACGATTTAATGTCACCATAGCTCTCCATTTCTGTCCTAGGAGATGTTTAATAGGATTGGGAGGTGGGAAGAGCGAGAGTCCTGAACAACCCCTGCCTTTTGAAGCCTTTCCTGCCTTTTCTATGAAAAGCTCCACTGTGGTTTGTAATCCAATATTCAACAGCCTTGTAGGGATAGAAAACCAAGTGGACTATGAAATAATGCCTCGAAAGGCCTTTGCCTCACGCAATATTGAAGCTTCCAGCTTTGGTGTTTATAGTCACAGTAAGGTCTCCCTCTGCCCCGGATAAAGAACTGACCCTTGAAAGGGACAAGGACCTGAGGCGGGCATCATGAGCAGCACTGCTAAACCGACCTGCATCACTGGTTCAAGATCATAGTAAGAAAGTCGGCTGTAAAATATTTATATTATTTTGGAAGAAAAAATATATAACCTGCACTACCCAAGTACAGCACAAGCAAGAGGAAACTTCAGAATCAGGGTTTCAGGAGATTCGGGGGAGGGGGAGGGTATAGTGTTCTTTTGGCTTCATGAGATCCTACTACTTTAATCAATGAAGAAATCCATTAAAGATTCTGCAACTACCCAGATCAAAACAGTGTAGTTTTACTGTGAGCCAGTTTGCCAAAAAGCAGCTGCTGTGAGAACAATCCACAAAGGCACTGAGGGCTGCAGAAGATGAATATCAATTAAAAATGACAGATGCAGCATAAACAACTGTCCAAATAAGCAAGTCTGGCAAAGAAATGAGTACAGTGGAAATTAATATGGTGGCTCCATATAAAATGTTGAATTAGGAATATCCTCACCTTCTCACAATTCCCACTCTTCCTATCAATGACTTGCTTTAGTCACTAGGCAATTGCTCATCCAAGAGTGAGCATGAAAATAAAAGCAATTATTAAGAAAACAAATTCTATTATGAGAGTCAAAACAGGAAGCTGCTACTTCAATTCACATTCTAACAGCATTTCTGATACCAATTTTTGATTAATGGTCTGATATGTATGGGTAGCATATGCAGTACTTTTTTTCCACAGAAAACTCCGTCTTTATGAATAAATGTGGCTTAATATTCTAAAAATGGTATGCAATTGTTTGAAACATGAGGCTTAACAAAATGGCAAGTTCTAGCCAAGATAGATTCAGAAAATAGCTTACATTAGATGAAATGAAAAGTGAAGGAATAAAGGGAAGGAGAGCGGGAGGGTAGGAGAAAAGGAGAAAGGGAGGAAATCCACCTACAAACACACACACACACACACACACACACACACACACACACACACACACACACACTCTACTCCTAACTACCTACTCTGTAGGAAAACCAGAGATTAATTAGATGATTTCTGGAAAGTGCTTTGACTTTTTGAAAGAAAGGTGCTGTATAAATGGAAGGTATTAGTTTTCTTATTATTCTAAAAGGCAATTTCATTCACTTCCAGATGAAACATCATACAACTAATATCCAGTCTGCTTTCTTCTAACAACGAAAATTAATTAGATCAGAGCTCTTTTTAGAATTTTTATTAAGCAAACACCAATTCCCCAGTCACCAACTCTAATGCTTCTATGAGTATCATTTTTTAAGAAGTTCCTGGAGTCATGAATTCTTGACAAACTATTTTAATATCAATTTAATTATAGGCATACAGATATTTCTGACTCTGGAGAATTATGCCCTCATCACCAAGACATCCATGCACAAATATTATATTGACTACCTACCCTAAGTAATAAAAGAAGAACAAAATATGGTCCCTGACCTCAAGAAGCTTGCAAATGTAGGAAGATGACATCCACCTGCATCAGGCTCCCATTCAAGTAGACCCAGAGCCAACACAACCAGAGGTGGGCTTCAGACCACACCAGGGCTCAACCCAACTTAACTACACAAGACATCCATGCACAAATATTATATTGACTACCTACCCTGAGTAATAAAAGAAGAACAAAATGTGGTCCCTGACCTCAAGAAGCTTGCAAATGTAGGAAGATGACATATTCATAAAATATCTACGAATACCATACTTATTAACCAACACTGTGGCTGAGAGTTAGTGTCAGGTGTTCTCCACAGAAGAACTTTCCTGAAACCCTCGGCCTTCTTTTATAAAATTCTAAACTATTTTCTAAAATGGGATTCTATTCAGGGGAGATTTTCCTAAAAAGAACAGCACACTTTACTTTGCTGTCTGATGAGCTGAGGACACTGCCATCTACCTGTGGACTCTGAGTCATCATTATGGCCTCAGATGACTCAAGTGTATCTGAACTCAGTCTCTGCAGAAGGCAGGAGCCTCTGAAGGTGCTGTGGAAGCTTCTTGCATCCAAACCAAGGAGCCATCAAAGTGCTTGGGTTTGTTTAAATTATTCTGCCTCTTTTCAAAGCCGCAGGTTGTCATTTATTCCTGCTATGTGGACCTGCTCCCCACAGCTCCTACCCCACCTCTTAATTGCTTTTTGCTAATCTCCTGTGGGCTAGGAAACTCAGAAATGCTCAAGATGTGTGCATGGAAGGGACTCTCATATAAGTTCCTGAAACACTCCATGTATGCCGGGAGCCCGTCCATCCTTGCTGCTTGACACAGTTGCTGCAGGGAATAAACATCTGCACAGCATATGTTTCAAGAGACCTGGCGTATATAGCATACTGTTCTTAATATGTTTGCTCACCTTCTTGGCACTAAGTGTTTTAACCAAGGTCACCTCTCCAAGAAAGGTTGTTTTCCCAGGTAGGGATTTTCCCCTGAAGTTAAGGAGGGAATAAAACCCCTTAACTAAGTGCCAGGAGGGTAGTTAATCACTTTAACTACTAACAATCATGCTTAAGCTACATAATCTTTACTCCCTGGAATGGAGATAAGAAACACCCTAACCTTTGTAATAGAGATTGATAGGATTAAAATCAACTGGTATAAATACAGATGTAACAAGATAGCAGAACACAGAACCTAGAGACAGAGCCTAGCGAGAGAACCTGGTTGAAGAACCTAGAGACAGAACCTGGATAGAACATGGCAAGAGAACCTGACTAGAACCTGGTGACTGAACCTGGCTGGAGAACCTGGACAGAACCTGGCTGGAGAACCTAGCAAGGGAACATGGCTACAGAACCTGGCTGGAGAACCTAGCAAGAGAACATGGACACAGAACTTGGCTGGAGATCCTAACCAGAACTTGGCTGGAGATCCTGACCAGAACTTGGCTAGAGATCCTGCCTAGGCTGTTGATCAACTGAACGCTGTCTCCGTGTCATTCCTTCTTCGCCGACTCTGTCCACACCTATGGGAACCCCTGGACCTGTTGGGGTTGGACCCCAACACACGTACTTTCCAGCCTCTCTCTGATGTCTGACCTGTGCTCAAAGGGCCTGGCCTGCTTTAGTTCTTAGCTACTTTCTACGTAACTGACACTGTCAAATTCCCATCTCACTACTCCACTCACAAATGCCTAGTATAAAAGAATAATGGTTCTTACCACCCCCTCAGTGCCATTTGACTTGTCCTTCCCATAGCCCATGGCCCAAGATCAGTCTCGCAGGGGAATCCGAGTGCTGAGATCATCTCCCTCGGAGGCTCAGGTCCATGACTCAGTTGGGCAAAGGGTTGTGTGGCGACCGCGCCAGCTATGGCCACTGAGGGGCTATTCTTACACCACCCTGTGAGCTCAGCCACAGAACTCCTCCAAAGAGAGACCCATTTGACCTGTTCCTTCAAATACTGGAGGCCTAGCTCTGCTGAGTTTGCTCCTGCAGAGAAGACGGCTGGCTGCAACCCAACCTGAACCAGAGGTGCATTCCTTCTTGGGGAGCTAAGATCGGAGATTAGAGTAGAGACCGAGCGGTATGGCTCTGGAGTGGGGGACACTTTCCCTCCATTGAGTGCCTGACCACACTCCCCCAAGCAAGAGACCCACTAGCTCTGACCCCCTAACCCCGGTTCATGCCTGTGGAAGGGTCTCTGGATTGCAGCCAATCTAGGCCCATTCTACAGCCTATTCATGGAAGACTTTCCAGGAAGAGCAGACAATCTCAGGAGGTGACAAAGTGGTGGACAGCTGGAGGAGGACATAAGGGTGCCTTGGGTTTGATCTGGTTCAGAACTGGAGGAAGCCAACCCTTGTATACAGCTTGGCCCCTCCCAAGCACATTCAGGCCCAGTAGAGGCAACCACAAATAGAAAATTGCATGGTAGCCCCAAAAAGGTAGCCCAAGGCCTGTACAGGCAGCATCTGACATCCACCCGCACCAGGCTCCCATCCAAGTAGACCCAGAGCCAACACAACCAGAGATGGGCTTCAGACCACACCAGAGCTCGACCCAACTAACTAAACAAGTGGCACACCCAAAGAAAGGCCCAGGCAGGCACCAGACCCTGCTGAAAAAAAAACCCTGTCTTTGGGGGAGTCCCACACAGCAACTTGTACACTGTGATTAAGATCTATCCTTATAGCCAGCCAGTCTGCGTGTTAATACAACCCACGAACAGGCCAACAGCATTCAGGACTCAACTACAACAGTAAGGCACACATAAATTACACATGAGACATTCTTGGAGAACCTTGCTCAGGTGGTTGGGAAGACTGCCCATTGAGCCCAACAAGACACCTACAACATAAAACCACCCAACAAATTTGAAAGTCATAGAAGATCTACCTATTACATGGGGACAAACACAAAAAGGTAGACAAAATGGGGAGATAAAGAAACATTCCTAAAATGAAACAACAAAAGAAATATCCAGAAAAAAAAAAACACAAGTAAATGAAATGGAAGCAACCAAGATACCAAATGCAGAGCTCAAAACAATGGTTATAAGGATGCTCAAGGACCTTAGGAAAAGAATGGATGATCTCAGTGAGAACTTAAAGAGATAGTAAGCATGAAAAAGAACATAAAAACCATGAAAAAGAACCAGTCAAAAATGAAGAACACAGTATCTGAAATAAATAATAAACTTAGAAGGAAGCAACAGCAGGTTACATGAGGCAATGAATCAAATCAGCAATTTAGAGGACAAGATAACAGAAAACACCCAGCAGAGCAGAAAAAAAGAAGAAAAAAAAAACTTCTTGAAAAAATAAGCAAAGTCTAAGAAACCTCTGGAACAACATTAAGCATAATAACATCACATCACAGAGTTACCAGAAAGAGAAATGAGAGAGGGTAAGGGACCAAGAATCTGTTTGAAGAAATAATGGCTGAAACTTCCCTAATCTGGTGAAGGAAAAAGATAAGCAACTCCAGGAAACACAGAGAGTCCCAAATAAAATGAACCCAAAGCCTTGGTTGGTTTGCCTCAATTGGTTGGAGCATCATCTCATACAACAAAAGACTCCACCAAAAAACTACCAGGACTGATAAATGAATTCAATAAAGTAGCAGGATACAAAATTAATATTCAGAAACGGGTAGCATTTTCATACACCAATAATGAACTATTAGAAAATGAAACTAAGGAAATGAACATATTTACAATTGCAAAAAATAAGGTACTTAGCAATAAATTTAACCAAGGATGTAAAGGACGGGTACTCGGAACATTATAAGATACTGAAGAAAGAAACTGAGGAAGATACAAATACATGGAAATGTAAGGACAGAAAAAGGCCTTTCTTTTTCTTTGCTGTGGCTTTCCACAATTTATGAGGAGCACCTGGTAATTAAACCACAAGACTGTTAGCTCCTCTGATTCAAACAGCCCCTCTGTTCAAATTGCAAGAAAAGATAAGCTACTCTTGAGGCTACATTCTTGCATTCCTCCTCCCTGCTATTTTTACAACTCAGGGATAATTCCTATAAAGGAGTCTCTAGTTAGTAGAAAGTTCCTTTCCCTCCTTCCCCTTCAAACAAGCCTCTTTTAAACTCTTCATAACTTTTGCTCTAAGCATGTTTTATAGGCTTAGAAAAAATACTAACAAGATACTTCCCTAAGACATCTGGACTATCTCCTGAAAAGCAAACAAACTAGCTTTCCAAGACAACCCACTCCCACCCACCCTGGTGTCTGCTCAACTTCAGCCCCATATTCCCCTCCCTTCCTTGTTGCTTAGCAACAACCAGGACTTAAAAGGGGAAGCTGTCCTTTGTTTCTTGCCCTGTATTGATTAGCATTACACTGGCCCTTCCTATTTTAGAAGGTAAAATAAACTTCCTCTCTGCATCTCTACTTTTAGTTATGAATTCTTTCATATCCCACATCACTGGCCAAACCCTAACAGGAGGCATATACCATGTGCATGGATACAAAGAATTAACATTTTATGTCCATATTACCCAAAGCAATCTATAGATTCTATGCAATTCCTATCAAAATACCACTGGTGTATTTCAAGAATTAGAACGAATATTTCAAAAATTTATATGGAACCAAAGAATACCCCAAATACCCTCAGCAATCTTGAGAAAGAACAGAACAAAGTTGGAGGTATCATGTAGTCTGATATCAAACTATACTGCAAGGTAATGGTAATCAAAACAGCATGTTACTGGCATAAAAATCAATGAATACATATCTTTAGGTGAGGATTACATTTTTAAAATTGGATTAAAAACTTAAATGTAAAACTCAAAACAATAAAAATCCTAGAAGAAAACATAGGCAGTAAAATCTCAGACATTTCTCGTAGCAATATTTTTTCTGATATAGCTCCTTGGGCAAAGAAAACAAAATCCAAAAATAAACAAAGGGAACTATATCAAACTGAAAAGTGTTTGCACAGCAAAGGAAACCATCAACAAAATGAAAGACTAAGTGGAGAAGCAACTATAGCAAGGGAATATTTGGACTATAAACACTGAGATTTTGTGACAACAATTGCAGAATTTCCCTTTGGGGAAGGTGACTCTTTGCTGACCTAGAAACTCCCTGAAGACCTTTTGGGGCATTAGTCCCTGCCTTGGCCAAGGTGACTCTGGTTGGCAGTGAATCCATGAAAGGGATCAGCTGGACGCCATCACCAACACCATCACGGGTGTCTTCATTCCCCAGCAAAGAGCTCTAGCAACAGGTACTTTCATTTTGCTTTGGCATCTGGAAACCCGACTCACTTGTAAATTTGACTTCTATCCCCTTTCATCTCCCCTTGCCTAGAACAACAGTGGGATTCATTTGTCATTCTTTATTTGTTTTATTAAAAGATATTATCAGATACGCTACTAGTATTTGCTTGTGAAGTTATAATTCCCACAGCAAACCTGTGTTAAATAAATGGCTGGTGAAGACAAAATCAGCCTCTGAGTAAAACTTTGCCACCTCCCCACAAACAAAACAGAAACAAAATTATGTCACCTCTGCTTAAAATAAATACCCATTTTACCCACCACTATAAATGAAAAGATTAAACACGAAAACAAATGTGATCTTTTTGATCACATTTATTGATCACAACAAATCCAAACTAAAGGTAATTTATCATATACATTTTTAAAAAAAAGAATATCAGTGATAGAAAATCCCCATTGATTCAAGCCCACATGGAGAATCCTCTAAGGACTGCAGAGCTCTCCCTGAAAATTACTGAACTACTGACCAGTAATTCCAAATGTATCCTTAAAAATACCACCTTTAGTGACCTAGTAAGTTACTAACAAGTAGTTGTTAGGTATAAAAATAAAACCCAACAGAATTGTGCATAATGTGCTCAGAAAAATTACATAAAAGACATAAGTTTTTAGTTTTTGGCCTGCTAGAACAAAGGGGGATACTTGAGAATCCCTGCCCAAAAGCAGAAGTCTCAAACTGAAAGTTTTCTAAGGATGGCAACTTTTCAGAGGAGATTAAGCATGGAGAGGTTTAATCAATTCCTGGGTTTCCAATTCAGCATGAGCCCTTTTCTAAAGTGGATCTGCCAGAGAGGGTGCCCGCAATTCCCAGGCGGCTCCCCCAGCTCCATTCCCCCCCACCTCCTTTTTTCACAATTCTTCTTCTCCTGTTTTACAACAGAAAAACAAACTTGCTATCCATCTTAAATTTCCCATAGTGCACTCAACGTACTGAAAGAGAAAAGTTGAATATTTGGTTTAAACGTAATCCTCCTTGTTCAAGGCATATGATAGGATTGTCTTTCCCTATCTTACACATGCTTCTGTAAAGGCAAACCTGTGCTAGAATCTGGGTACTCTGGCCCGAGTTGGGATGCTCTGACCTGAGACCCAGGAGAGTGCCTTGACAACAGGCCAGCAGGAAGGACAATAAGAAGTGCTAAAGATGGTTTCCTTATTTCAAGGTGGCAAAGCCACAGCAAGGCCCTGCACCTGGCTCTGCCTATCTAACTATCATAGAGTTGGGAATCAGAAATGACACAGATGCCAGAGAAATAGATATTCTCATCTTGTTTGAAATGAAAAATGAAGCCAGATGTTTTTAAACAAAAGGTCTGATTTTCTAACTGTAATGACAATAGTTCTACAGCTCCAACTGTCACCACACACACAAATATAGAGACAAAACTACATTTGAAGCCAATAATATAAAAATGCATTCTCAAACTTTCCAGAGTACATGGAATGTTAAAAGGTGCCTTAAAGTGAAAAAGCAACAGGTGTGACTAGTGGTCTTCTGATAAGTCAGGATAAAGCCTTTCTGGTAAACTTCCCAGACACTGAGAAAGCGAATGATTCTCACAACTGGGCAAGAGTCTTTTTGGAAGTCAGGTGGTTTCCAATTCTTGACTTTTGGCAAAACTGAAGGAGAACCAAATCTCAAATTGTTAGCACAAAGAGTATTAACAATAAATTTTTTTTAAAAAAATTGATCCTCACCCAAAGGTTCGTTTTTTATTGATTTTGGAGTGGAAGTAAGAGGAGAGGAGATAGAAACATTGATGTGAAAGAGAAACAGATCAGTTGCCTTTCATACACCCCTGATAGGGGATCGAACCACAACCTAGGTATGTGCCCTAATGGGGAAAGGAACCCACAATGTTTTGTTGTATAGGAATATGCTCCAATCAACTGTGCCACCCAGCCAGGGCAATAATAATTTTTGATCACAGATCACCACTTGGCTTTCTGCTTGTTAGCTAAAACCATTTTGAAGAATTGAAGGACACTGCTAAAGCAACTCTCCTTCCATTTGACAACAGGCAAGCAGGAAGGACGATAAGACATGCTGAAGATAGTTTCCTTATTTCAAGTTGGCAATAACTCATCAACTCATCCATGTGGAAAAAAAATTTATCAAGGGACAATCTTTGCCCCTTTATCAATGTTCCTGGGAAGAGTTACCAAACTGAGGGAGAAATTCCATACATTTTGTTAAATGATACATTTCTAATAACAAATTTTAATATTTAATAATTAGTTATCAAAATGTATAATATTTATGTTGCTTTGATAAAGTGTGTACCACTAATAATTACAATGGTAGCTCACTCTGGGAAATTTTTTCTTAATAATTATAGCTTCATAATTATAAGAAATATTTAATTACATTTAAATTTATTTGCATGGTTGTAGTATAAGGGATTATGATACAATTATCAAAGAAAAACTTCCAAGCATAAGGGTATATTAAGCCAGAAAAAATTTGTAAGGCAAATTGGATATACAAGTACAAAGAGCAAAGAGAATGATGTAAAATTTCGAACAGCCAAAAAAAAAAAAAAAAAAAAGACCTTTAATTTATTTTTACATGGATGATGGTGGATATTTAATCCCTGGGGTTTTAAATTCCACTGGATTCATTTAAGAGACTGATGTAAATTTTATTTTAAAATGTCAATATTTAAAATCCACCAAAAATGCCATCTTGTGCAGATGTTAAATGTGTGAGAAAACATAGTTGGTACCAACTTACAAATGTGCAAGAGAGTGCAGTTTTGCAAAATTCCTTTAGAAGCTATGCAAGAAGTCTGAAGGCCTCTCCCTCCAGTTCCCAGCAGGGTTGCAGCTAAGGACAGGCATGCACGCCAGGATCCAGACTCAACCACTTCTCTGTGGCACCCTGGCCCCACTGCTGAGTCCTTCCAATGAGCTGGACTCTGAATTCCTTTGTTTACTCTTTCAAAGTACTTGTCCCCCAACTGCCTACCATAATGGCACAGGACACTCATGCAAAAAGCGTTGGTTTTCAAAATGAAATAACATGCCATTTGCCAAAGGTTAGAGAGTAATTCCTTGCTCTTTGAAAACCTGTTCAAGCTGAACATTTATCAGACACAAGAGATCAGATGGGTTGAACTTTGGACTATATGAAAGAGGCCAGGAGCTGAGTTCCTAACCACCATGAATTCTAGGAGTGACCTTTGATAAATCATTTAACTGGTGGGTGCTTCACACAGATTTCCATCTACTTAAAAATAAATGTAGAAGAGATAAGAACTCTTGCCCTGTTGTAAAAGCAGCCTCAAGTGGATTAATAGATGCCTGGAAAAGCATTTCCAACTCCTAGAAGAAAGAAATGCTTAACAGTGGGACAAGAAAGGAGTTCAAGTATTCATTTATTCTAGAGTATTCTCTGCCTCCAGAAAAAACCAGAGCAAACCAATTCCACACAGAGCTGGGGGCAGTACAGGTATTTAACCAGAATGAATGGGAAATCAAGAGATTCTTTAATAAAAAAGGTTCTTTGCGAATGCAGTTTAGATCCGCAGCCTCTCACATCATCAGAGGTGGACTGACAACTTCAGTCCATCACACAGAATACATCCCCCACCAGTGAAGCATTCCACACACCTCTAAAGTGTGTGTGGCTATTCCTACATTATTTTTTTTTAATTTCAAATACATATTACTGTAAATATGCAGCTGCATCTAGACACAATCTTATACAAAAACATACATGCATATGCAAAGTCACTACATGAATTATTTTACACAGTTCAACTGCTGAAGGTGAAAGAAAAAAATTATGTGCATAACATTTATCTAATCATTTCGCATATTAAAGTTCTACATAGCCACGGCTGAACAAAGCAGATCTATCTTTTCTCTCACTAAAAAAAAACAACTCTGAAATTCTTAGTGAATAGATGAATCATTCCTCCTGCACTTCTCTTTCTTTTCTTTTTGTCTTGAACTTAAGGAATTTGTAAGAGAATCAGAATGAAGAAACTCCCAGAGCGCAGAGCCCTGGTCTACCATGCTCCACATCCCCTGTGTTAGGACCCTGCTCACGGTAGGCACACAGTAATTACTGTTGAACAGATAATACAACAAGGATCCAAATGCAAAGGGAGAAGTCTCACACCACACACTTCAGACCTGCAGAGCAGTTAGTCATAGTTTCACAGCACAGTAGATTTAAGTGAAGTCTGCCTGGCTTACTTATGTGGAAGTATCAATTTTTTTCAGATTTATGGATATTGTTGACATATAACATATGTAAGTTTAAGGTGTACAACTTGATGGTTTGACACCCAAATATATTGCAAAATGATTACCACAACAAGGTTAGTTAATACCTTTATCCCCTCACATAATTACCCTTTCTTCTATCTGTTTATATGCCAGTGCCATACTGTTTTGATTGCTATAGCTTTGTAATAAAAATATAAATTATTATAAGGAGAAAAACATGACTAAACACAGATGAGGGTTTGAATGAGGATCCATCTTGGAATTTATTGTTTAAAAAAAAAGAACTGAGACCTAAAATTCTAGTTTCTAGCCCACCACATAAGGAGATTAGAAGTAACCACACAATCCTTACAAGTAAAAAGCTGAAACAACTGAAAAATCAACAACACTTATAAGATCTACAGAGAAGTAAGGCCTTTAGGCAAACCGCTGCCCCTTAAAATGGAGAGACAGACAAGAAGATACAGAGCAGAAACCCATGAGAAAGTGCCCAGATAGGAAAACCTAAGAGATAGTTTGACAAATTGGTGGAGGCTCAGAGTGGACAAGTCTAATGGTTAAAAACTCCAGGGAGACCCAGCCATAGGGATCCCCAAGCTTTTGTGAGATCTTGTCCAGGAGCTCTACCAGATCCTCATGGTGAGAAAAATTCCCCTGAGCTTCTAGCAGAGGGTGGGGACAAGGAGCCATCTAGAAATACGGCAGAGAATTTTCTTCTCATTAATACGGCCAGCCCTCAGGAGAAATTATTTTGCCAGAGCCTAACCTGCAGGTCTTATCAAAGCCTAAACTATCTGGGGCAAGGGAAAGACCCAACTCCAGTTCACGAGAGCCATCATATCCTACCTAAGGGGGTGTGGAAGGAATGACTGAGAAGAACTGTGACATTCAGTCTAGGGGCACAGGATTGTCCCAAAACTGAGACCTAATCATAAAGCTACAGAATGCTTCCCTTCCTCCCAAACCTTACCACTGCATTACTGAAGGCCTGTTTCCACAGTTCCTTACACAGTGCATGTCCACTTTTCACTAAAAATCACAAGGCATTCTAAAAGATAAGCACACAACATGAAGAGACTGAAAAAGCAGCAGAGCCAGTCACTTATGGCAGGAAAGTTGGAATCGCCAGATTAAGACTTTTTGAAAACTATCATTAATATGCTAAGAGCTTTAATTTAAAAAAGTAGATAACATGCAAGAACCCTTCACAAAAATTAACTCAAAATGAATCATTGACCTAAATTTAGAATGCAAAACTATAAAACTCTTAGAAGACAGCATAGGAGAAAACCTAGATGACTTTTGGTACAGTGAAAACGTTTTAGATATAATGTCAAAGGCAGTATCAAAGAAATAATGGCTAAAGTGAACGTCATTAAAATTAAAAACTTCTGCTCTGCAAAAAACAACGTCAAGAGAATGAGAGGGTCAGCCTGACTAGGAAAACATATTTGTACTCTTTGGTGTTATATATTCTATGGGCTTTGATATGTACCCACCATTGTAGAAGAGTTTCACTGCCCTAAAAGTCCTCTGTGTTCCGGCTACTCCCCCACCATTCCCCCTAATCTAACCTCTGACAACCACTGATCTGTTTACTATCTCCATAGATTTACCTTTTTCAGAATAGCAGATAGTTGGACTCTTACAGTATGTAGTTTTTTCCGACTGGCTTTTTTCACTTAGTAATTGCACATGGTTCCTAAAATAGTTACTATCTGGTTCTTTAGAGAAAGTTTGCCAACCTCTCTCATTAGCACTGTGCAAAGCATATCTATAATAATAAAAGCATAATATGCTAATTAGACTGGACAGCCAGACGACCTTCCAGACGACCTTCCGGATGAAGCTGGGGCTGTGAGGGAAGCCCAGGTCCCGGGTGCCAGAGGGAAGCTGGTGATGGCAGCTGGGGGAAGGAAGGCCTACTCTTGCACGAATTTCGTGCACCGGGGCTCTAGAGTGTGTGTGTGTGTGCGTGCGTGCGTGCGTGCGTGCGTGTGTGTGTGTCCAGGAGCTCTACCAGGAGCCCCACCCTCTGCTAGAAGCTCAGGGGAATTTTTCTCACCAGGATCTGGTAGAGCTCCTTTCCATATATTTATTCCAGTGAGGTAAAAAGGATTAATATCCCTATTTTAAGGAGGAGGGATCTGAGGCTTAACAAGATTAAGTAAGTCAGTCAATGTCACAGATTGTCAAACCAGGCTTCAACTCCAAACTCGCTGGCTTAGAGCAGATGCTCTGAACCACCAAGTCCTAATGGGTGAGACCTGGGGGCATAGCAGTCCTAATGTTACATAAGCAAAGCAATCTTAACTTCAGTGGTACAAAGAAGAACAGCCTAAGCCCATGGTCAGCAAACTGCAGCTCGCGAGCCACATGCGGCTCTTTGGCCCCTTGAGTGTGGCTCTTCCTAAGCCTTAGGAGTGCCCTAATTAAGTTAATAACAATGTACCTACCTATATAGTTTAAGTTTAAAAAATTTGTCTCTCAAAAGAAATTTCAATCGTTGTACTGTTGATATTTGGCTCTGTTGACTAATGAGTTTGCCGACCACTGGCCTAAGCCCATCTATGGAGCAGAGAGACCCCCACACACTCTGGAGAAATGTTTTCTGAATCCCATTATCTGACTGACATCAGAGTATCCACAACTTTCCCATGATAAAGGCATACATACTTTTTGCTCTTGCCCCTCAGTAAATTAAGCCAGAACCTCCCAGCAAACTGATCATCAGCCTACTAACTTTGCATTCTGCTCTTGCTAACCTATTTTATGTGCCATGACCATGCCAATCACCTCTCTAAGGATTGCCTAAGCCATTATCTCAGGGCACCTCATTCCCTGAGCTATACAGGCTTTGGGGGGGCCAACCTTCGAACCTATCCACAACTGAATGTCAATATTCAATGGACAGAAACAAGTTCTAGATTCTGAGAAAGTAAGCACATTATTCATTTTTAGGATTTAGAATGCAACCACCTTCTAAGATAGCAGGTCTTTTTTAACAGAAAAAGTTTCACTACTTTAATAGCAAAAGATCAAAAGGCAACCTAAAAAGTATAAATAGCACTTTTGGTCTAAAGAATCCATTCAGGCTACAGGCTTTCTTAAATTCTGAACACCAAAACTGCCAAGGGACATTTGGCTTAGAGCCAAGCAGGGATCCCCAGAACTCAGTAAGTTTGAAGTAGCAGCTCCCTCCTTATAGCCAACTTAGAGCCACAGAACATGGGAATATATTATAGGCTCTCCCCACATCCTTGTTAAGAAGCCCATTTAATCTGTTTAACCCAGTATTGCTCAGACTTATTTGCACAAGGATTTCTCTCTCTCTCTCAGAGCTGCATTAACACTGGAATCGTCTTGTCAACAAACAGTTCCTAAGTGTCTGCTGTATGTTAAGCACTCAACTAAGGACTGGAACTAGAATCCAGGGAGGGTTCACGTTCAACATGTAATAGCGAAGCATTAACTAAATATCAGTGTGCTGTGAAAGAGACATGTCGTGGCTAGAGAACACATTTGGGGAAATAATAGTATGGTGGAAGGACTCTGGACAGGAAATCAGAAAATTATCTGACTTAAACTCAAACAGACTCCCTATGCAATCCCGAAGATCTCTCAGCAAGGGAATACTGTGTTCAGACTCAAATACTCCCAACTAAGACATGAAAAGGTTGAATAAGATCAGCTCTAAGGCTCCATCCATGTTGAATATTCTGTGTCATTATTTCAATATGAGATGAGAGAACGGGTAAGAAATTTCAATGTACTACTTAAACACTTCAAAAGACAAACTGATGGCTCAGATAATAAAACTAAACTGGAAAAATGTCTTCAGAATATATGTTCGGAATTTAAACTAGCTCTGAGTATTTTCCTGAGGCAACGGTAAAGCTGTAAGAACTTTAAAGGTGAAATTAAGTCCTTTATGATCTGACCCACGCTCCTTCTCCAGCCTTGGCACCTCCATCCTCCCCACCCCCCTTGCTCCAAAGCTCATTTTCCCCAAAAGCCCCAATTCACCAGGATAATGGATTCTCTGGAGCTCAGGACATCAGAAAGCCTTATTACCCAGGGCTCTCAACATCAACTCAGTTCTACGGCTAGCCTCAAGGTCAAGTCTTCTCTGAGCCCCCCATGCCTGGTTCACTACTATCTTCCTGAAGGCTTGACCTGCTGGACTAAGCCCTCCTTTGTGTCTCCACCAATCCTCAGACTAACTTCCGGCCAGCCTGGTGACTCACTAGCTGTGTGACAAGTTTCTGATCTACTCCAGGCTCCATTTCCTACAATAGAATAATGAGACTCCACATGGCGGGACTGTTAGGAGGATCTAATGAATTATGACATGGAAAGGGCTTAGGACAGTGCCTGGTGCAGAGCCAGTGTTTGTGGTCAAGACAGCCGTCTGCTTTCCCTTTCTTCAGCACAAACAAAAGCCCAACTGAAGTAACCATTTCCGGCCTTCCCTGCAGCCTGAAGAGGCCATGCGACATAGCTCTGCAGAGAGAGATAAGCCGATGCTTAAAAGTGGGGCAAACTCAGCTAACACACAATCCTCTACCCTTCCCCACTTCTCCTGACTGAATCTCAGATGTGATCACATGGTGGCAGAAACTGCCTCGATACCAGGAAGGAAACAAACAAACACACACAAGGAAATGACGCAGAACCCAGCTCTGGCTACCAAGACCCACTAAACCCATGCCGTCAGCAGCCCAGCCCTGCAGTTCACATCGAGTGAAGGGGACAAGGGCAATTCTTAACTGGCTTAAGGACTTCTCTCAGGTTGCTGTTATCTGCAGCCATATGCATCCCTGATACAGTTAACTTTTAAGATTATTAACCTTGCGCCTACAACAATTTATTTCATTATTTGTTTCAAGTTTGGTTTCCCCAGCAGATGAAAAGAATCTTATTCATGTTCATACAATATCTCTCACCAAGCTGGAGGTCAAAAATGTTAAAATGAATGAATGAAGTGACAGTAATGGCCATCATAGTGTCCCCAGTGTTTTTGTAAGAAAAAGAAAATATTTTTCTTCTCCTTCTTCTCTCCCTAATTAAACTGACTAAACTTTAGATTACTTAGCATTTATAAAGTCCCCATAGAGTGCCTAAAACTAAAGTTCTGTATATAACAAGCCCTTAAATAAGAACATTTTTTTTTTTTACTAAACACTACTTTTAGTTGCTTTCACAGAAACTCGTGTAATCTTCATAACAACCCAATGAGACAGGTACTATTATCTCCATTTCACAGATGAGGAAGCTGAAGCACCAAAAGCTTTAAAAGGCACAAGATCACACGGCTAGCAACCTGCAGAGCTGGACCTTGCTGAAGGGTTCCGGAGTTCATGTGCTTACCTGTTACTCTCGTCTCTCCGTCACTAACTGGGGCAGCGCTTCCTTCTTCCTATTTGTACATAAACGAGGAAAGAGCTGGAGGAAAATTCCATCTGAACACCCATGCAGATCCTTGGCTCCACAAACCAGCAGACACCAAAGAGAATTCTGCATCTGCTATACCAAGAGCCAAGATTACTTTGCTGGAGTGGATATCAAAAGTACAAATGGTGCCCTAACCGGTTTGGCTCAGTGGATAGAGTGTCGGCCTGTGGACAGAAGGGTCCGAGGTTCTATTCCGGTCAAGGGCATGTACCTTGGTTGTGGCCACATCCCCAGTAGGGGGTGTGCAGTAGGCAGCTGATCGATGTTTCTCTCCCATCGATGTTTCTAATTATCCCTCTCCCATCCTCTCTGTAAAAATCAATAAAGTATATTTTTTAAAAAGTACAAATGGTGATAGAAAGAGAAGATGAGGAAATGTATGGTTTAATTCTCTTAAGAACATCTAGAGTTAGAAATGAGGAAAATGCAACGTGAAATAAGAAAGGACATAAAAAGAAAAGTCTTTCAATTGGAAAATATAAGTAAATGACAAAGAAACCTTTCTAGTGTCATGCTAATCAAAATGACCATCTAAGACCCAGATTAATAAAATTCTTGTAACTGTAAGTTATTATCCAGGTTTTCTGTTCTCCAAGATCTGTTTTTAAAACTGAGGAAAGAACCTCCAGAAACATGAAGGCGCATTTACATCTTTCGATAGCAATTCTTAATTTACTGCAAGAAGACATTACTTACACTAAATTCTTCACAATTCCTCTCTCAGATTTAGCATCCAGAAATCGGTAACCAGGCCCAAGTCCACTTAGCAATATCTGTCATATCCTCTCAGACAACTTCACTACCAAGGAGGGACCCTGGAATTAAACCTACGTGGAACTTGTTTTTCCTATCTGCAGCGACATCTAGTGCTAAGAAACTAAAACGCACCCTACAATTAACTGCATATTATAACAAGGAAATATGTAAACTCTAAAATATGTGTTTTTTTTCACAATTAGAATTGCCAAATGTTAACTGTCTCCTAACCCAAAATTTAAAATACTTCATAATATTAACCCATTAAGAAGATATATTTGCTTGTCTGGTTGAGGTAAAGAAATCATTTTGTTCTCCTATTTTTTGTTTGTTTGTTTTAAGCACAAACACGTCTTTATTTACTAACTGCTGACTGAGATATTAGGAAATTCTGCAGACATTAAAATACTTCCTATTAAATTTAACCAAAAGCACTCTAGCTTAACAAAATCATAAATACTAGCCATTTATACAAAACCAACTTTCCAAATCTCTGAAGGAGAATAATTTAAATGCAGATAAAGCTCACTATAGAATGGTTTGCTGATTCAAGTATGCCAAGGTCTAAATCTTTTCTCTAAATTTTACATATCAAAATTATATTCTAAAACATGCAGGCTAGCTATATTCTCTTCAAAATAAAGTGTCCTTCTGGTGCTAAGAGTCTGGGTGTTTGGAACCCACTTTAAAAGAGTAGAAGTAAGGTAGAAAGAATACTGCATTAGGAGTGAGAAAAACAGGATCCAGCCCTGGTTCTACCTCTAGAGCTTTAAGACCAAGTCATTTAATTTATCTTGGCTTCAATCTCCTCACTTAAATTTTTTTTTTAAAAAAAAATGGGTTGGGACAGGGAAAGGGTTTAGCCTAAATTATTTCTGAGTCCCTTGTTCTAAGTGTATGTGCAAAATGACCTTTAAGATCTCTGAGCATTTTTTTTTACATTAATTATACCCACATAATGGCACAGCACTTTGAGGAAAATAGCACTAAGGGCAGGACTCGGGCAACAAAGGAGATTTGAATTGAAGTTGGTGTGAAGTACAGAAAAATCTCTTTAAGATGTTTAGTTGATGACTCCTGACCTGGATCAGACACATTAAATAGCATCCACCATGACCTTGCACTTTCTAAGCCATACGTATTATCTAAATCCTATAATAAAGATCTTCAGAAATGATGCAATTTAAGTAGTGGGCTCTGTTGCTACACTAGGATATCCATGAATATTCTGGTTAGGAGAGGTTTTGCCACCAGAATAAATTTAGGTCTTGTTTAGGTTACAGGAAATGTTCACCGTAAAGGTCTGCACAATGAGGAAAGACATCTAAAATATACCTGGGGTTTTCTCTGCATTTTGACCTAGCTAAAAGAAACTGCCAAGCCAGTATAGCTCAGTTGGTTGAGTATAGTCTGTCCCATGCACCAGGAGGTTGCTGGTTCAATTCCCAGTCAGGGCACATGCCTGGGGTTATGAGCTCGATCCCTAGTAGGCGGAGAACAGGAGACAGCCGATCCATAATTCTTTCTCATCATTGATGTTTCTCTCTCCTTCTCCCGTCCTCCCTCTGAAATCAATAAAAACATATTTAGAAAAAGAGAGAGATGGGGAGAGGGGAGAGCCAGCAGAATGAGTAATCCAACTCAACAAAGAAAGAAAGGAAATGAGGTTAAGCTAAACCCAAAAGACCCACCAGGTTTGGGCTGGCTCCAGATCACCGCACTGTGCCCTAAGTATCTCAGCAAGTCTCCTTGGGCCTCTGTGAAGAGCTAGTAGCTGAGTGAATGACAGCTCTCCAAAATGACTGGGGTGGCAAGTTCATGCACAAACAAAGTGAAGTGAGCTGGAGGGAGCTGGAGGAGCGCCCAATGACCGAGGACATTTAAACACTGAGACAGCTCACTTGTTGACAAGGTCTGAGGTGAAGTCACTTGGAAAATGAGGCTAATTAAAAATAATGGCAAGCTTTTATTATACCATCAAGAAATTCAAAATAGAACTACAATGTGATGCCACTACACACCCAAGGAAAATGGCGAAAAAGAAAAGGAAAAGACAGAAAACAGCCAATGTTGGTGAGGAGGAGCAGGTAGAGGGCCTCTCACCCACGGCAGGTGGGAGTATAAATGATTAACGTGGAAAACTATTTCCCGTATCCACTAAAGCTGAATGCACACCTGCTCTATGACCCAGCACCTCTACTCTTAGGTGCAGACCCAACAGAAATGCATACGTACTATTCCATAATGACAGTAAACACAACTATGTACAAAAACATAAATGGATCTCGCAAACATAATGCTGAATAGAGCCAGTTACATAAAAATACATTATGTATCATTCCATATATATCAAGTTTAAAAGCAGGATAAATAAAGCTATGTCAGTTAGCTGTCAGGCCAGACATCTCCCTTGGAGAAGTGAGTAGAAGGGGATAGAGCAGGGACCCTGGGGGGGTCAGATAATGTTCTGCTTCTTCAGCTGACTGCAGGATATATGGGTGTGCTTAGTTTGTGAAAATCCATCAAGCAGCACACTCATGGTTTATGTAATGTTCTGTATGTACGTAAATACAGAAATGCCCAGACTGAGAACAAGCTCCCAAGACACATTCAAAAATGAAGAATGGTCACATACACACACACACACACACACACACAATGTACACACCCACAACGTCCAGCAGCAAGGGACAAAAAGGAAGTGGTCACTGAAAGCAGAGAAACAGGGAGGTCCCCACACGCAAGATGTGGGGCCCATGGGATAATCCCATGCAGTCTCCTGTGGAAGAACACAAGTCCTTCCCAAATAGAAGAAATCCTTAGAGCTCACCTACCAGCCCGTCCCATTTATGATGGAAAACACTGAGAATGAGAGAGGGAGAAGGTGTAACCTGGTCAAGGTCACACAAGTAGCTAGGGATAAATCCAACTGTGAAAACCAGGTCATCTCAGTTAATAAGACTTAAATAATTATAAAGTCAAGCGATTTAAAAAGAATGAATTATGTGACCACCCAGAATGGCTACAAACTCAAGAAAACAAACAAACAAACAAACAAACAAACAAACAAAACAGGTCTTTTGTCCACTTAATTCAAATGAGATAAGCCATGGAAAGGCTGTGATGCACACAGCATCTACAGAGAGAAGGGGAACACAGAAAGAGGAAGCAATCATGGAGAAATCTGAGAACACAGCACACTATCAATGAAACATAACTATCACTCTATCTCTACACTTCCTTTCTTCAAATGCAGCACTCAAAATAATAATACTGTGGCATCAGAGGGAGCTGTGACCACAGAAGGATGTTCAGGGAGAGGCACTGTTGGCTTTAGAGATGGAGAAAGGGGACTACCATCCAAGGAAATGCAGTTGCCTGCTGGGATTAGGGAAAGGTAAGCAAATGGAATCTCCCCTAAAGCTGCCAGAAGAAAAGCAGCCTTCTCAACACTCTGAGTTTAGGCCGGTGATTTCCGAGACAGACTTCTGACCTAACGAACAGTATTTACTCAGCCATAAAGAAGTTGGGGGCCTGTAGAAAGCCTCAAGTGAGACCCTCTGTAAATGAGGTAGGAAATCCTCCACTGCACATTCTGAGAGGATACTGACTGTTCTCAAGAAGCAGAGGTTGATTTTTGATAGACAACTTTTTAAAGACATTTAAAGTGACACCAGAGGAATGGCGGCATGAGGTGACCCCTTGGTCTCTCCCCTTCAAGTTTCAATAATTTGAACAGCTATAACTCAACAAAGGATTCCCTGTTCAACACACAAACACGCCTGAGAGGTATGCACATTGAAACATCTAAAGGTGGCCAAGTGGGAGCAAACCGAGGAGGTGAGAAGGGTGAAATGCTGAGAGGAGCCAAGACCGCAGCCCTGTAGCCAGGAGCTCATGACAGGGCTCGCCCTGGAGAAAGGAGGAAACAGGTTGTGGCTGGCACTCCCTTCAGCAGTAGGAGCAGAGAGATTCAGTGGGCATCCCTGCAGAAATGGGCAGTATGAGCTGCAGTTGAGCCTAGAGACCTTGGCAAGAGCAAACCATCTTACTACGATGGAGGCTGTCGAGCAGTCCACATCTCAAACAGAGAAACAAAGCCACAGCAGCCTGCCGCCTGTAACCTCCCTATAACCTCCTAGAGCTCACCTCCCTTTGCCCTTGATGTCGAGTTGCGAAGCACATTATCTGCAAACCCGAGAACTGGCACTACAGAATCACTTTTTTCCCTGAGCAAAGGGTGCACACCATGACTGGTGCTGGGGTCGGGCACAGGAGGAACCCCACAGAGGTCCAAGGTCATCATTACCAGGAGGGCAAAACACAAAGCCAATGGGGTTTCCCCAGACCATCCCACCCCTACGCATTGTTGTTACACTAATGGCAGCATCTGGCCAAGAAAGACAACACTGGGATTTCATGGATTTGGAACCCCATCATCTACCACAGTCCCTAGCGAGGTTGGGCCCCTGGGACTGGGGCAACCAGAGCACAGAAGAGGAAACCACCTACCTGGGAACCACCACCCCATGAAGATTTGAACAGCCAGAGAAGTGAAACAGAGCTAAAAACTTGCAATTCAGCACCACCTACTGGAAAATAATAGAAAGACCTCTTCATAGTAATCTGCTAAAGAAGTGCCACTCATATATAGATGCCTAGACAGAGAAAAAAAAAAATCTATCTAATTTCATGAATAATCAAGGTAGTGAAGTGCCTCAAAAAGAAAATAAATCCCCAGATAATAAACTTAAAAACATGGAAATATGTAACATAAATGTCAGAGAATTCAAGATTTCAGTTTGGAAAAAACTCAGTGAGATACAAAAAACACAAACAGGTAATTTAATGAGTTCAAAAGACAAATCAATAAATTAAACAAGTACTTTAGCAAAAAAATTGAAAATTTTAAAAAAGAACCAAAAAGAAATTCTGGAGATGAAAAACTCAACAAAAGAGATCAAGAATAAACTAGCAAGCACAGGAAATAGAGTGGACAAGATAGAGGAAAGGATTAGTGATATTGAAGACAGAAATCTAGAAATAATGCAAAGGGAAGAAGAGATTTGAACATTAAAAAAAATGAAATAACTCTAGAACTATCTGACTCCATCAGAATGCGCAATCCTATATAATAAAAGCCTAATATGCTAAGTGTTCGACTGGTCGCACAGTCGCTGACAAGCACTGACCACCAGGGGGCAAACCCTCCAACAGGTAGGTTAGCTTGCTGCTGGGGTCCTGCTGATCAGGACAGGCAAGATGGGCAGATATGCCCTGGAGCCCTTCTACAGTCCCTCCCTGGCCCTGATCGTGCACCGGTGAGGTCCCTCGGCTTAGCCTACACCCTCTCACAATCTCTGACCCCTTGGGGGGATGTTGGAGAGCCAGTTTCAGCCTGATCCCCACAGGCCAGGTTAAGGGACCCCACCAGTACATGAATCCGTGCACTGGACCTCTAGTATAAGAATAATAGGCTTACCAGAAGAAGAAGAGAAGGGGAAAGAAATGAAAAGCTACTCAAACAAATAGCTGATTAGAATTTCACAAATCTATGGAAACAGCTAGGCCCTCTTTCCAAGAAGCAAACGGAACACCTAATTACCGCAATTCAAAAAGGCCTTCTCTAAGGCACAATGTATTAACGCTGTCAAAAATTAATGACAAAGAAAATTCTCAAGACAGCCATGGAAAGAAGAAAGTAACTTATAAAAAAAAAAAAAAATGCCAGCCCTAGATGGTTTGGCTCAGTGGATAAAGCGTCAGCCTGCAGACTAAAGGGTCCCAGGTTTGATTCTCGTCAAAGGCATATGCCTGGTTGTGGGCTCGATCCCCAGTAGGGGGCATGCAGGAGGCAGCCAATCAATGATTCTCTCTCATCATTGATGTTTTTATCTCTCTCTCCCTCTCCCTTCCTCTCTGAATCAATAAAAATATATTTAAAAACAAAAGCCAATTATGTTATCATCAGACTTCTTAGCAGAAACTCTACAAGGTAGGAAAAAAGGTAGAAACAAATATTCAAACTATTGAAAGAGAAAAATTACCAGCCAAGAATAATATATTCAGCAAAGTTATTCTTTAGATATGAAGAAGAAATAAAGACTTTTCCGGACATACAGAAGCTGAGGAATTTATCAACAGAAGACCTCCACTGCAGGAAATATTCAAAAGGGTTATTCTACTTGAAATAAGAACAAAAGATCACAAAATTACCAGTAAGACCACCAGCAAACTTATATACTAAACAGGTATAATTTGTGACAACAAAAGCATAAAAAGAATGAGGACAAAGGTCTGAATTTGCAAAGGAGGATGGAGATCAAGTGCATTCAAAATAAAAAGGACCGCCCTAGCTGGTTTGGCTCAGTGGATAGAGTGTCAACCTGTGGACTGAAGGGTCCTGGGTTTGATTCTGGTCAAGGGCACATGCCCAGGTTTCAGGCTAGATCCTCAGTAGGAGGCATGCAGGAGGCAGTTGATCAATGATTTTCTCTCATCATTGATGTTTCTATCTCTCTCTCCCTCTCCTTTCCTCTCTGAAGTCAATAAAAATATATTAAAACCCAAAATAGATTTAATAAATTAATAAATAAAAATAAAAAGGACTACTATATATATGAAACGTTCTTTTTCATAAACCTAAGAGTAACCACACACTAAAAACCCAAAACTGAGACACATAACTTAAGAAAAGAAGAAACAGTAGAAAGAAATAAGGAATACCACCAGACAAAAACACAAAGGAAATAAACCAATGAAGGTACAGAGCTACCAAAAGACAAAAGATAAAATGTCTATAGGAAATCCTCATACATCAATAATTACCCTAAATGTAAAATGGGCTGAATTCACCAATAAAGAGTCACAGAGTAGCAGATTGGATCAAAAAAAAATAAAACCCAACCATATGCTGCCTTCTATTGTAACACAGAGCCATTTGGGGCCTTTATAACCAACCATCCATCCATTCAGTGTTCAGACCTACTGAGCAGTGAAGAAAACTGATAGAAACTGTGTCCTTATGGGCTCACTATCCAACGAATATAAATCTTAAAACTTCTATGTTTCAGGGACTTTGTCTAAGCTTCAAAGACAAAGTTAAATTCAAAGTGAAAGGGTGGGAAACGATTCTACAAGCAAATAGCATCCACGAAAAGCAGATACAGCCATACTCATATCTGACAAAATAGATTTTAAGATAACACAGGTAACAAGAGACAAAGATGGACATTTTATACTGATAAAGGGGACACTACATTAAGAAGACAGAACACTTTTTAATACATATGCACCCAATCAGGAAACACTGAAACATATTAAGCAACTACTCACAGAATTAAAGGGAGAAACAGACAAGAGCCCATAGTTGTAAACCTTCACACTCCACTGACAGCTCTAGATAGACCATCCAAACAGAAAATCAATAAAGAAATATCGGCCTTAAATGACACATTAGACCAAATGGGTATGATTGACATTAACAGGGCCTTTCATTCCAGAACATAAGACTATACAATTCTTCTCCTATGACAAAAACCATAGGCTAGGCAGGATGAGAACCATCTCCTGCCTCCCAGGCTCACTCCATCACCACCCACTCCTCTCCAAACTCACAGCTCTTAGAACTCCTCCAAGGTGAGTTATATGTGTTCCTGGGTGACATGAACAATAAACTGACTATACCATAAAAAGGTCACTTTTTAAGCCTCCCTGTCAACTAAACCAAGTTCCTGGAGTTTAGCATACCCAGTGAGCCAGGTGTACATAAAGCACACTTCCATATGACCAGGCAATCTCTTCCTCCCTGACTGTGGCAATAAATATGCAGTAAGATCCTGTCAGCACACATGCCTCACTGCAAAAGATCAGAAAGAAAAATCCCACATGTATTCAAAATTTATTGCATGGTACCAACATTTAACAGGATGCATTTGACTTCTTTCTGAGCCTTTTGCTCTAGAAACGCTATTCAAAGGGAAGAACCAACATATCCTTGCAATGCCTTTATTTATGAGCAGTTCCCTCAGAATGAAAACTGCCGTGGAAAATATGGTAGGCTTGTCATTATTAACAACATCAGAGCTGGTTTGGTGAATAGTTCGCTTAGCCTCTGACCCTGCCAAGTTCTTCAGGCAACCTCCAGTGCTGGAGCCCGGACAGTCATCTATTAATTATCTAGCCCCAGTTTCAAAGAACAATGAACTTTATTATTTTGCCTTTCATCTTAAAAAAACAGTTGCAGGAGCAGAAAAGGAAGAACACACAGTTTGATAGAAATTAACAGCAGAGGTTGACTTTAATGAGAGGTTGACAAATTAACAACTTTATATTATATAAAGTGCAGTAACATCTTTTTTATTTTTTTCTTGCTTCAGATCAGGAAAGAGCCAATGAGATAGTATGTGTGGATCCACTAAAAAAAGATAAAGGTCTTTGCACATTGGGAGCACTGATGGCGACTTTTGTCCAAATAGACATGAAGTCATACACATTCATCTGCAGATTAAAGCAGGGAGACACATAATTTCTCATAATGTTCTCTCAAATCATCCTTACTGTGACCGCTCCCCCTCCATCACAAATCCTCTCCTTTCAAAACCCTCTTCTCTGGAAAGACAGGAATGCACACCCACACATACACACACAGTTGTAAATTATTATGGCTAGTTGGGAAGACAAAGAAGAATGGAGACAAAGATTCTTGTGGTTGATTTTTTACAAAAATAGAAAGAATCATTGCTCTCCCTCTTCCCGTACGTTTGGGTAATTCCCTCACCCCTAACCCCTAAGCCATATGACTAGCTTTGGCCAATGCAACATTAGCCAGTGAGGTACAAGTGAAAGCTTGAAAAATTCTTAGACATTGGAGCTTATCTCTTTTGTTCTTCCTACAACCCTGAGGCACCATATAAATGAGCCTGAGGATGAGAGACACAGGCCAAATCACCCCTGGCTAGTACTGAACCAACCACTGGCCAAGTGAGTAAGACCATCCTGGACCAATCCGAGAGGAGCAGAAATTCCTTGAGCCAGATTGGTCCATAAAATCATGGGAAATAATAATAGTTTCTTTAGGCCACTAGGTTTTAGGGAAAATGGTTATATAGCCTCAAACTTGTCCTGAAACTTCTCAGAAATGTAGAAACACAGTTGAATTCAACAATAATTCACTGAACGCTTACTATCTATAAAGAATTAGCATACAGGACACTAGAATGTATGAGAGCTACAAAGATGAGTGAAAAGTGTTCCCAGACCTCAAGGAATTTATAATCTAACTGGAGGAATGATGGGTATAAAGATAGTTACAATGCAACATGAAGAAACAAGCATCATTCCCTCCCATTTCCAAAAATGCCTGACGTTCACGTTACATTTATGAGCTCATTTCTCCAAATAACTTCTCTAGCAACATAGAGCCATCTGGGGCCTTCATAACCAACCAACCATCCATCCATCCATCCATCCATCCATCCATCCATCCATCCAGTGTTCAGACCGACCAGCAGTGAAGAAAACTGATAAAAACTGGTGTCTAGAGCTATGTCTAATACATAAGATGCACTCAATCTCTCAATAAGCACGTATTTAACAAATTAGGGAAGGAGAAAGGGATGGAGGGATGGGTGGATGATTGTGTGAGTGGGTGGATGGGGGGTGGGTAGGTGGGTAGGTGGGTGAGTAGGTAGATGGGTGGGAGGGTGAGTGGGTGGATGGATGGATGAAAAAGATAAAATGAGGCAAGCTGGGCAAACCATTACAGGGAGAAAATTTTCAAACTCACAGTAATGCTAGAAATTTCTTTCTGGATATAGGCAGCAATCCTAGTTTATCAGAATATCACCATGCAAAAGGATGCTCACCACCTTTTATCCTTTCTTTGCCAAAACACTTCCAAACATTTGAAAATAAAGTTTCTTAAAGTTACTAAAAATGGCCAACCAGGAGGCCAATACTGAGGTCTTAAAGGCATCACCTGCACATGGATGCAAGTGCTGAGTTGGACTGACTCTTTTTACAATGAAAACCAAAGGGGTACCCGGCCGGTGTGGCTCAGTGGTTGACCTATGAACCAAGAGGTAGATGGCTCGATTCCCAGTCATGGCACATGACCAGGTGGAGGGTTCAATCCAAGGTAGGGAGCATGCAGGAGGTAGCCCATCGATGATGTTTCTCTCTGATCAATGTTTCTTTCTCTCTATCCCTCTACCTCCCTCTCTCTCTAAAAATCAACAAAAACATATTTTTAAAAAACACCAAAGGGGAAAGAACACTGACTTCTAAAATTCCCACTTCGGCCAATCTCTGCTTCAATGAACACTTGGAAATTCAATGCATTATCTTCATGTAGCCAAATGAGCTCCAAAGATAATACTTCGTATTTTTAAGATAGCTACACCTAAACAATAAATAGTATGTGTGACTGCGGTCAGAATTTTTAAACAGCAAATGCCCTAACAGTTGCTGATAAGGAAAGTAGTAACCCATGGTTGAAAATCATGCCTCCTCCTTAGTCCAAAATCTGAGCAAACTGCTGTCCATAAATAAAATTCTATCCCCGAGCTACCTCCCAGCTTCAATTTTTGTACCAAGAAAAGATTAGCTGATTCTAAAGGAGGCACAGGCCACAGAACTGTTGCCTCTCCAGTGCTTTGTTCATAAGTGATCTGGACACCAGAGGATTCAGTGCCCTGAGCAGCAGGAAGCCAGAGGACCACACACCTGGCCCCACAAGGCCACTGAGCAACAGCCCCAGTTACTAGTGCTGCTTCCAAATCAACGCCGCCCCCAATACGTCTTCTATGCGCAATGGAAAACTGCAGACAGCAGGGAAAACGCATTTTATAAGCTGCCATCATCGTCCAGAGACAAAAGTTCAGAGGACTGATTCTATCATAAAACAGAAATAAATTGGTTTATAATGCCTCTCCATGAAATTTAAACTCAGTAAAGAATTCCAATTTCATGTTACTACTTTTCTTATTAGTTAAAACATTCTGAAAGACAAAAAAATTTCTTCCATCAATGTGTTACCCACTCCTGCCATGGACTTGTAGTAGCCTGCCTCCTCTATTGCCGGAAAATGGAATATTAAGACACCAGCACAATTTAAACTTAAATCCTTTGCGTTATAATCCCATCATCACACAGACTCAAATATGCTCCATCCTTCAAATCTAATTCAACAAACATTATTCACTGTTTAAGAAAAAAAAATCCATATAATTAGTGTCTGAAAAAAGAACAACTCTATTTCAACTTTTATACAACTAGCTCACTGATGTTCAAAGACAAGACTCTCCAGTTAGGGACTCTGCACATGAGCGGCCTGCTCCCTAACTACTACCCCAGTGCGAGCCACAGTCAGATGTCCTGAGCAGGACAATGAAAACACAGAGCAAGTCAGGCACGGGAGTAATCAAAGGCTATGTACTCTGTAAGAAAGAGAACCTATATATTAAGAAGTGAGAAGAATAACCAATGCTGGAGGGATTCAAGCTGAGAGCACTGTCGGGGCTGTAAGCCCCGCTCTGCAGTTGGGCTCTGGACAGACACTGCAGTCAGCTCCCCTTCTGGCGCACCATCTGTCAGTCAGCGTGACGCTGCAGCCCAAACTCTCTGTGATTTATTCTGAAGCACAGAGCTTAGGGAGTATCTAGAAGTCAGATAGCATATCTTTAAGCTTTTTTTTTCCCCCCCAATCATGTATAAAACCCTAGAACAGAGAAACCAAAATGTATACAGAGCAGACAAACCAAAAAGGTGCATAAAGGGTGGGGTGGGGCGAGACAGGGAGTGTGGACAAAGAATTTGGGTATCCTTCATTATGAAAAATTCATCGGCAATAACACATTTATAAAAAGCCAGGCCAAAAGGTACATGAGAAGGGTATTTAGCAGTCACTTTATAAACCACTTCAATCACAAAGCAGTCAGTGCACTACTGATGCTATGCAAAAGGGGACCGACAGTAAGGCCTCGGGAATGCACTGATCCCAGGGCCCAGAGAACCAGGATTTATCTCAACAGTAAGTTCCAAGTCCCAAGAGAGAGATGTCAGTTTAACACAAGTCCAGCAGGATGAGCATTAAATTCATGGGACAGCATTCCAAGGGACTGTAGAGGGATAAGCCAAAAAGAGAAGAGATGTTAACGTGGACTTGGAGGACCTGGCAGCATGTGTCAAGAGACTAGGATGAGGACTCTGATGTGACACAGGTCTAGCCATGAAACAGAAGCTACTCCAGTGTCTAAGTCCCAGCAGCTTTTACATGGGGAATTGGTCATTTGGTGGAAGGAGGACAGGGGAAGCCATCTGGACGGTGAGGCCACCCACAAGGTGACAACAGCAGGAAACCAGCATCATCCCTGGGCAGGAGGGACAAAGGGACTGGGAGTGTTTTTGGAGGCAGAACTGTTCATGGGAGGGGCCATGTGGATGCAGCAGAGGCCAGGGGGGCAGGGTCTGGCTTCTCTCACAGTGCTTCTCACGGAAGCCCAGGGGAGGACAGCTCACACGGGCCAGCCCCAGCTCTACAGGGCAGAGCAGCAGAAGGGGGAGAAAGGATCTGAGTCTAAGGCTGCTCCACCTTCCCTCAGATTTTCTGACTCAGCACTCAAACTTTAAGGAGCAGAAGCATCCCCTGGGAATCTTATTAAAATGCAGATCCTAATGCAGGAAGCCTGCGATGGGGCCGAGGGCTTGCACTTTCTACCAGCTCCCCGATGACGCTGATGCTTCTGGTCCAAGAACCATGCTTTGAACAGCAAAGATCTAACTGACCTAAAGGAACGGCTGGACTACATTCAAGAGGAATTCAGCCACATCCTTTGGAAGAATGAAAATACACAGGAATATAGAAGCCTTTCAAGTAGAAATGAGAGAAATAAGATGGAATGCATAGGTAGGAGTGTAATAACTAGGGCCTAGGGCAAGCCCACTGCCTGCACAACACTCCCTGCTACTTTTCCCACTGGGTCATCAGATCTGAATGGTCCAAAATTGTTATGGGCTGAAATGTGTCCCCCTAAAAGTCACATGTTGAAGCCCTATTCCCAGTACATCAGAATGTGACTGTATTTGGAGAGAAGGCATTTGAAGAGGTAATTAAGTTAAAGCAAAGCCCTTAGGGTGAGCCCTAATTCAATCTGAATGGTGCTCTTATAAGAGGAGATTAAAACACAGAGGCCGGCCAGCGGTGCAGCAGGCATGCAGAGAAAGGGTCATATGAGGACACAGAGAGGCCATCCACAGCCAAGGAGAGAAGCCTCAGGAGAAACCAACCCTGCACACACCTTGATCTTGAGTGTTAGCCTCCAGAACTGTGAGCAGATACATTTCTCCTGTTTACCCCACACAGTCTGTGGCATTTCATTCTGCCAGCCCTAGCAAATAAAGTACGGTTTTTGTTTTTTGCTTCTTGAAACTACTTTAATCCAGCAAATTTTCACGGCACACCTGCTTGTTGAGAAGCAGAGTTCCAGGAGTAGGTACACAGAATGATAGAACCAGTCTTTGCCCAGATCCTGCTTCTGTTTGGAGGGAAATACCAAGACCACCAAATTCAGATGATGCCAATTCATCGGATGATGAATACTGTGACAGAAATAAAACCAAATGCTGTAAAAGCCACAGTAAAACAAAATCATTCTACTGGGAAATGGGAGAGACAAGTGATCAGAGAGCTTCAAAGTGGAATCTGACAGGCACAGAAAGGCGAAATACCTCAGATGATAGAGAAACACAGTCAAAAGCCAAGAGACACCAAAACACCCACTGCCTGGTTCCTGCAGGGACCAGAGAGACATCTGGCAAGGCAGAGAGAGATGCTGGGGGGGTGGGGCACAGAGGACTGTGTGATAGGACCTGTGAAACGGAGGAGATCACTGCCTTTGGGGGCCAGGCAGGAAAGTTTGGACTCTAATTTTCTAGAAAATGAAGATTAATGAAAAAAAGGAAGGTAGATTAAGAGGCAAGAGAGTACATTGTAGGGGATAATAAAACTCTCATTATCTAACTGCCTGAGAACTACCTCTTGAAGATAAACACACTTTCTGCTGCCATTAGCTGATTTCATAGTAACCCCGAGTACTTTATTATCTCATACCCTGCTAACTGGGATGTAAGGAAGAGGTCACCATCTACCCTGATTTTCAAGCTGGGAACTAGGGTATGTGACAGCTGTGGATTAGTGGCAGGACCTAGGTAGTTAGAAAGACAACTGAAGCCTAAGATCCCAGTTCCGAAGGACAAAGCCGGAAGCCTCATCCTTATCACCACGGTGCCAGGAGCTTGGCTGAGAACAGCCAGTGCCTTTTGTCAGACACGTGTCCACCCAGCAGCCTTTCACTCTCTCTCCACCCCCATTCAACATGACCTTGGATTTCACTCATCCAGAGCCAGCAAAGCCACAGATTAGATTAAAAAGAAAGGAAGGAAGTTACTCCTTAGCTTTTGAGCATCCCAGGGCTCAGGATCTGGTGATTTCCTGGGAAATGAAGGGACTTTTAGAGTAAACTCAGACTTTAAAGGAGCTTTGCCTTCCACACCAACTTGAGACTCCTTACCCTGCATGGATGGGCTCCCATGTATTCCTGAAGCAACTGCTCACGATGCACGCTGACAAACTAGTCTCAAGTCTCAGAACTGGAACAGGAAATATAAGTACTCAGCACAGACAGCTCAACAATTATGAAGCTCCCTCTGGTGGCTGAGAAGATGGGTTATACTCTTCCCTTAGTCCTCTCTACAAACAATAGCTATGAGTCTCCTCCTATGAGTTGGGCAACAACACAAAATAATATTTAATGTAAACTGTAATTAAAAAATTTAAGGACATATAAAAATAAAAATATTAAACTATAAAAAACATAATAAAGTTGGGCAAGAAAAAGGAACAAGACAGGTTCTTACTGTGCCAAGAAACACCAAACTGGTCCCTGTATCTCCCTCTAATGCCCAGGGTATTTTGCTTTCGTCAGTCTTCTCCCCAGAGGTCTCTCCCTGGATGTTTAGAATTGGGGCTTGGAAGGAATAATAATTAACAAACTGGCAGAGTAAACAGCCGGGTCCTGATGAAGAAGCTAGTCCTGGAGATGTAGTGCTTCACTGGCCTGCTTCTACAAAAAAAAAGGTTCCAGGAACTGAAAAGATTCATATTTTAACACAGTGTGTACAGAGTAGACCACTGATCTCAAAGTAGGCTCATACGTTTATACCCTTGCCATGGCCTGAATAGGCGAGATACACTTCTTTCCCCCTTGACTTTCAGTTCAGCCAAGCGATTTGCTATGGGATGCTAGCAGACATGATGTAAACAGAAGCTTGAAATGTGTTTGCATAACGAGGCCTGCCTGCTTGTATCTTGGCCAAGAGCATGCTCTGGACAACCAGCTGGTTAGAGGAGAGAGACATGTGCAGACAACCTGGAACCCACAGCCTGGCCAAGCCTACTTGAGCAGCCAACCTACAGCCAATCTATACAAGCCTGAGAAAATCAATGTTGTTTTAAGCCACTGGGTTGGAGTGGGTTCTATGTAGCATCATTGAAGGGTAAGATGGCAAGATGGCAGAAATATGGGAAAGGATTATTAAAACCACACAGATATAAACCCATTCAGATTCATCCAGTAACACTTTCCCCATCAATTTCCACAGAATGTTTTCAAAGACAGCTGAGTAGCCCTGTTCTTCACCCTCAGGCACGGTCTTCCAGGAAGAGATGAGGACAGCCCTTATCAAAGGTGAGCAGAAAACAACTGCAGGCTGAAAGCACAGACACCAGCAAAGAAACCCTAAGAGGGCTCGCAAGGTCAGAAGAAGGGAACAACTTGAAACAGCATCCGCCTTTCTCCTAACCTTTAGCCCCCAGCACATGCCACGTTTCGATTTTCCTCATCTGAAAAGTGAAAAAAATAATAAAACTTATTTTTAAAAAATAGAATTGGAACTGGAGAAAGATTTTAGTGTCGGCGTCCACAGGGAAAAAGCAAAAGAGAAAGTTCCGAGTTCCCCACAGTGGCGCTCCGGGAGGATCTCTTTGCAGAAACCACAACCGGACTGCGGCAGCAGGAGAGGCCGGGCAGCGGGAGAGGTGAGGCGGAAGTCCTTCAGTTCACTGCTGCGGTCCCTCCTGTGCTAACAGGCACTATGTACACTGATGACTTTTCAAATAGCTAACTATTTGCTTTCTCTGTTCCCTAAATGGAACGGATCTGAGCCCTCTCTCTTTGGCAATTTACTGAGCAAAGTGTACATCGTGCCATGAAAGGTCAAACGACTTGGCTTCATAGCCTGGGGCTGTGGCATCACTCAGGACGGTTGATGCCACTTAAACGATGAAAAACATTCACATCTTTGGTGGTGCTTACTCTATACCTGACTATTCTAAAATGTGAATCAGGTCTTTGTTCAGTTTCCTGCACAAAAAATCTCTCAACAAAGGAGAAGCTGAGGAAATAATATATTATCATCATAACCAGAAGGAAAGAAAAGAAAGCCCAGGACCATCACAACCCACCACCACTGAGATTGCAGCACAACCTCTGGCTTCATGAGAAACAGTCTGTTAACCCCCAGAGCAGAATGAGCTGCCAAAATGGTACATGGAGAACCTTATGTAACAAGGCTGACCCCACTTTTCAAGAGAGGGTTTAGACCAGCCGTGGGCAAACTACGGCCCGCGGGCCGGATCCAGCCCGTTTGAAATGAATAAAACTAAAAATAAAATAAAAAAAGACCGTACCCTTTTATGTAATGATGTTTACTTTGAATTTATATTAGTTCACACAAACACACCATCCATGCTTTTGTTCCGGCCCTCCGGTCCAGTTTAAGAACCCATTGTGGCCCTCGAGTCAAAAAGTTTGCCCACCCCTGGTTTAGACACACAACTGAATGGCAAGCCAAGCCTTCAAAAGTTTACCCCCATGAAAGAGTAGCTCGGTGCCTCATTTTCATGTGAAGTGGATCCAAATTAGGGTTTCTGCCAAGATGTGCAGCCTGGCTAATATGAGAGGGGGCCTCAAAAACAAGCCTAGGATTCCACAGTCTCTGGATCACAGTCTCTCATGCATCAAGTCAGACAGATCCAATGAAAGCATGAAATTCAATTCTGAACCCCAAACCTTGTGCTGCTGACCCCCTACAGACGGCACAGAGTTTCATTCCACTCAGCAAAAAGGGAACATAAGGAAACATACTTTGAAGCAGAGTATGGAAAATGGTGTCCTTTCACAAGTCTTGCCAAATATGCAGACTATCAGTGTCTAACCCTTGAGACATACAGAAAAAAATTCCAATAAGAAATCACTGGCTTAGGAGTTTCTGAAATCTAACCGTGGCTCTGCACACCTATTCAACAATATTGCCATGGGAAGTTTTCTGTGGTTGTTTTATTTAATTGAACACATCACTTATACTGCATTTAACAAAAGCAGAAAGGCAAAGTGGAATATTAAATGGAGTTTAATATGTGCTGAGTCAAAAATGGAAAAACTCCAAGTGAAAGCAAACACCTCAGGGATCAACATCACCTCCACGGGTTAAAACGCACACAGCTCTAATGGCTCCCTCTCCCATTTCTCCAAAACCAAGCCAGAACCCCAGGCCCCGAAGAGTCACTAATTAGCTCCACGACCTTACCTTCAGCAAAGCACACAACAGCCATATTTGAAAAAAAGGGAAGTTTTACCTATTTAAACCAGCATAGTAAAATTAAGGCACCTTTTTATAGTCCTTACTTTCAAAATATTTTGGGTCTCATTCCACTTATTTGTCCATTCCTTGGTCAATTCTTGAACCTAAAAGAAAAAATATACATATGTGATTGCTCCATAAAAATATATTGTGGTTTTCTTATAGAAAGTTTCCAACTTTCATAGCTTTATGAAAGGATGTACTATAATGTTTTAAATTGCATGGCAATTTCTAGCCCTGAAAGAACCATCACCAAATATAAATGAAATGGCTGATCTCATCCTACATTAAATGGGTTAATTTTTCCTGGTTATAATTTAGGCCCTAAGAAATAATGACTGACTTTTCTTTCTCATTACATGTGTGATTAAATCGCCTGGGATGCTGCAGTTTTCTTTTTAGGAGATAATCTGCTTTTGTAGCTAATTCATAGGGCTTACAATCTCATTCTATCTTTAAAAGGGGGGGGGGGAGCTCTTTAATTGACTCTTAGTAAAAGCAAAAAATCTTTTGATAAGAATCAGCTTCTTTCCAGTCTGCTGAAACTAGGGGAGAAAATGTGCCCAGCTGTCCAACAAAGCAAGACTGGAAGTGGCTTCTCAAAGTTAAACTTTTAAAATAATCCTCATGAGTAAATCATTAAGAAGCAAACAATGATTCCTTATGAAAAGGTAGGGAAAAGAATGAATGAACAATATGTTCTATGAAAAGGGGTATATCTAGGGCTGAAAGAGAGTGACTCCAAGAGGCAGGGCGGGGGGAACACGTGCTTTTAAAGCCTTTCCCCCTCTTTCCCCCAGCACTCCTGCCACCTCCCCACTGCCCACGGCAGACCGTCCCACTGGCACCTCCCGGTCCTCCCTCTGATAAGGTGCCTTATTTCACCAGGCCAAAGTGAATGCACCGAATACATCTGCTTGTACTGTCACCACACAGAGGGAGATCCTTTCCACACACTTAATATCTAGTAACAGGAAAGGGCATTCATGTCTGCAATCTTCCTCAAAGTGTTTGCAACTGAGGAGGAGAAATGGAGGAACTGAGCTCACAGTTTATCCCAGAGGAAAACCAAAACATATCCCATGCATCTAAATTGAATTGGCCATTCCTTCTACTCCTCAATTTACTTCTAATAGGGATGTACAACATCTAAGTTAAAATAATGTTTCTCCTTTTTTACTAGTAATGTCAAAGTCTCTCATCTTTTGATAAAAAAGAAAAAAAGAAACCTGACAGAGCCTCTCTAGCTTTGTTTTTGCTTGTTCTTAATGATTTGGTAAGACTGTCCTATCTGTCTGGAACTGGTTGTACACTCCAATCCTTCATCACATGAGTGATGCCAACTGCACAGGCTCTGACAGCAGTAAATGCACATAGCTCTTAGGGCTTTTATTTTGCAAAAGCTTTCAGAGAAGACATGTTCTCATGCCTTTTCTCCCTACAGTAGGGGAGAGATCGATGTGCTGAATTTACTAATTTATAGTAATAAATGAACAGATTCTCACTAGTAATTTACCTGAGGAACACTAAGCACTCAACAATAAATGCTTCTATATTTCACCAACATATATGCCCTCCCTGAAGAAACATAAGCCAATCAATTATTTTCCAATTCAATCAAATAATTCCAGCTTTAAACAAATGGTCAGTATGCCTTGGGTTTATTTTACTATTGAATTTAAAGCAAATAATCTCAATTTATAAAATTAAGAAAAATGAAAACATATGATATCACCTCTAACAATGTGATCAAGTAATAAAGATTTGTAGCCAAGTAGATGGCAAACAATTTTAAAAGGTCAGCAAAAAATAGGTGATAATTTAGAAAATGTTATGAAAGAGACAGGCAGTCATTTCTGTCACAGCATGTATAATGCATTCAAATTTAAATGTATATTGGTTTCTATTAAGTTGCTAGGTATTCCTGAAAACTACTATTAAGAAAAAATTTAAGATTATATCCAGACATTTCAAAGCACTCAAAATTAGAATATGAAGTACTAAATACAAAATTTCATGAGAAAAATAGGGATTAAAGAACTAATGATATTACTAGTACTATTATCATCAAATTATTCATCATAATTACCCAGGGAAGTGTCAACAAGTTCCTAACAACAACCCAATTTATATTTTCAATATTGTGTATTCTTGAAGGAGCTTCACCAAGAGAATCCAATTTTCTTTCTCCGTCTGTTTTAACCATTCAGAACAATAAAAAAAATCCAATCCAAAGTATGTTCTTAATGCCCATTTCTCTTTTCAAACAGGGCTATTTGCCTGGCCAGTGTGGTTCACTGGTTGAGCATCAACCTATGAGTCAAGAGGTCACGGTTCAATTCCCAGTCAGAGCACATGCCTGGGTTGCAGGCTCAATCCCCAGGAGGGGGCGTGCAGGAGGCAGCCGATCAATGATTCTCTCTCATCATTGATGTTTCTACCTCTCCCTCTCCCTTCCTCTCTGAATAAAAATATACTTTAAAAAAATAATAAATAAAGATAGATAGATAGATGGATAGATAGATAGATAGATAGATAGATAGATAGATAGATAGATAGATAGATAGATAGATACACACACACACCAGGCTTCAGCCTACAACAGCTCTTTGGATAACCTCTCTTCCAGTCGCTCACTGCCACTCTGTCCCTGCCTCAGACCTCACCTAGCTTAAGAGAAACTAAGCATCTACCTAGTGTATTTCACAGTTCCCCAAGTGCTGCATTTCCCTTTGAAAACAAAGTAAAAGAACGAAAAAAAAAAAAAAAAAAAACACGAAAGGGTAGACCTGATGTAGCTGTGGCTAAGCCAGGGGGACCACTGCTGTTTCAGGTATGCTGAGCAGGGCCGCTCTCCACCCAGGCCTCCTGTCTGTTCTGAAGGCCCAGAGGCCTGTTTCATCCCTACCGTCTGGGTGTGAATTTCAGTTGCACTTCATCATGTGCCTGACAGACCCCATTTAGTCGGTCAGAGAAGATGGTGAGATCCATAAAAAGTCAACTATTGTCCTTCTTTAAAATTTATCACAGCTGGGGTGGGGAATGTTAAGTGTAATGAAGAAAGAAAATGAGTCTCAAATGGCAAGAGCTAAAAAGCATGTCCTTAAAATAATAGTGAAAGTTATGATTTTAAAATAACAAGAAATCAAGGTATCACTTACTCTTGCTTCATTCTGCTGAAGTTTTTCCTCCATACTTAAGGCTGTGGGGGAATCTAAAAGGGCAATCTACGATTTAAAACATAAGAAAGCAGCAATTAGTAAACAGCAATAATCTAGAGGAAGGATACAGTAAATTACCAGAAACTGTCAAATAAACTATTAAATAGCAGTAAAAAGTATTGTCCCAGACCCCCCAAAAGTGTCAATCACGACACCAAGTCTTTACTGCATGGGCTACATATCTCATAATATTCAAAACCATGGTAGCCTGGTACACCTACATCTGCAATACAAATCAGCAAAGTGAGAAACAGCCATACATGTAACATAACTAACGTTTTCTCAAAATCAAGTATGACCTAAATACCTAGGACCTAAAAAAATTGTTCACTTTGAATATGCACAAACTACAATAATCCTATCTAATAAAAGAGAAAAATGGTAATTGGCGTACGACGATACCCTTTTCATTGGCTAATCAGGGCTATATGCAAATTAACTGCCAACTATGATTGGCAGTTAACTGCCAACTAAGATTGGCAGTTAACTGCCAACAAGATGGCGGCTAATTTGCATATGTAGGCACAATGCAGGGAGGCGAAAGGGAAAGCAGGAAGAAGCCCCCTGCCACTGACAGTGATCGGAAGCCCAGGGGGGAGTTAAGAGCTGGGGGGCAGGGCAAAGGCGGCCCTGGGGCCGCCTTTGCCCTGCCCCCCAGCCATGATCGGAGAATCAGGCGCCTTTGCCGCCCTGGCCAGTGATAGCAGGAAGTAGGGGTGGAGCCAGCGATGGGAGCTGGGCATGGTCGAAGCTGGCAGTCCCGGGAGCTAGGGGTCCCTTGCCTGGGCCTAAAGCGGAGCCCACGATCGCGGGGCCGCTGCAGCTGCGGGTCCCCGCTGCCCGGGCCGGACGCCTAGGCCCGAGGTGTTAGGCCTGGGCAGGGGCGGAGCCTGCAACCGCGGGGAGCTGGGGGTCCCCTGCCCAAGCCTGACACCTCTGCCGGACGCCTCAGGCCTGGTCAAGGGGCCGATCCGGTAATTGGTGATCAGAGGGTGATGGGGGTCAACTCCTCTGGCCGAGGCATCAGGCCTGGGTGGGGGGCGGAGCCAGGGATTGGGGGGATATGATGGTCCCCTTGCCCAGGCCTGAAGCCTGGGTCAGAGGCGTCAGGCTTGGGCGGGGGGTGGAGCAAGCGATCAGAGGGAGATGGGGGTCCCCTGCCCAGGCATGATTCCTGGGCCAGAGGCCTCAGGCCTGGGTGGGGGCCAGAGCCAGTGATCAGGGGGAGATGGGGGTCCCCTGTCCAAGCCTGACACCTCTGGCAGAGGCGTCAGGCCTGGGCAAGGGGCCGATCAGGCGATCGGAGGGTGATGGGGGTCTACGCCTGAGGCTCCCCTTATGTGAGTGGGGGCAGGCTGGGCTGAGGGACACTCCCCTCCCCACACACACCCAGTGCACGAATTCCGTGCACCGGGCCCCTAGTTCAAAATATAAAAAGCTTAAGTCTTATTCAGCCACAGGCTTCTGAAATCCAACCATGTTGGCACATGCAAAGAAAACGCATTTATTTTCATTGCTGGGTGATATCCTATGTACGGTATGGCTCCACCACAATCTATTTATCCACTTCCTCACCCATGTTGCTCAAAGTATAAAGTTGGATATGAGAACGATAAACACCAAAATCAGGTTAGAACTGGGAAGAAGAAGGCAGATAGAGAAGGGAGAGGCAAATGAAGCCAGGTGGGTTGGGTTGGGGTGGGGCACACAGGGGTTTTAACTATTTTAACCCATCTGATAGGTAGGACACGGTGCTTCCTCAGATACCATAAGAAAGAATAAAGGGGGTCTTGCTCCCTCCGCTTCCCACAGGCAACCACCTCTATCCAATTTGCTGTGTAAACTTGCAATTATTCTGGTCATATTCATGCATGTTTTTGCTGATTATTTTGAAACATGAACACTATTCTGATTATTGCCTTTTTCACTTAACAATATATTTTGGGGGAAATTCAGTACAAATAAAACCACTTCATTCTTTTAGCAATTCCAGTTCCACCACTGAGCGGATTTGTATGGATATTCTATAATTTATGTCAGTGCTCTACTATTAATGGAAATGCAGTTTTTTCTAATCTTCTGCTCTACCAGCAATGCTACAATGACTATCCCTATACTCGCTGCCTTCAGTATGCATGGTCGTATCAACAGAATAAATTCCTAAGGGGAAATTTGTACGATTTTTTTAATAGCCAAGCTGTCTTCCTCAGAGGCTGAATATTTTTTTCATTACTATTTACTTTTCAATTTCAATTTGAACAAATATAATTCCCATGAGGTGATCTTACTAGGCTCAGTTAAACATTCAGACTAACAAGACTACCATGGGCCACTCTTGGCATCTACGTACTCAGCAGAAGGCAGAGCGGCCAGCAGGGCAGGGCAAGGTACCATGTGCTCTCTGCAGTAGTCCCCACAGCTGTCCAGTTCTGTCTTTGGACCTCTTGAGGGATGGAGACATGTGTGGGGCGCCAACATCTCTTGTAACAATGTCATAGGCATATCCTCCAGGGTTCCCACAAGGAACACACCTATTATAAGATTCACTGCTCTGAAGGAAACCCAAAGCTAAGGCTTCTCAGCAGCACATTTATAGCTTATATAGAGTTCATCCTAATCCAGATGCACTTCACCAAGCGGGGGATATTTTTATCATTAGAGATGCTGCCTGGTTATACAGCTGGCATCCCACTTTTATCCAGTGTATAGAGAATAAAACCATCAAGTTAACTCCAGATCAAATCCATCCTTAGTGGAGGGAAAGAAGCTTTGCTAACACATTACTTCAACATCACTGCACGTAACATGTCCATGTCGTCTTACACATAGATGATACTCAAGTATTTTTCATTGAAGAAACCCAAGTGGCAGATATTATAATTACTGCATCATTGTATACGGTTGACAATTTTTAAAACAATTAGTAACCCCCTTTATAACATGGTTCATTTTAAAGACTCCACTGTTAGAATGTTTCATCTGCAATCAAAGCTAAAACATTCCTACCACACCATCAACTCAGTAGATGATAACTGATTAAATATATGCACCATATATTTATGATCACCATAACTTTTGGAAAATTATTTTAAAGCACGCATAAATAAAGACCTACCTAAGTCCTTTCTAAAAGAAATCTTTGGTAAAACTAAAACTTTTACAATTAACTTATTCTTTGCAAAGTGTCTTTTCTGAGGAAAAGTGTTCAGGATTAAAAAATACTCATATTAAGTTTGTGTTAAATCAAGAGTAATACTACATCAAAACTTCAGCAATATCAACTCTACTAACGACACATACAAGAAACTCTTGCCTCCAACCCTTGCCAATACACTGTCCAATCAAGTGTTTTGATTTCTGACCATGTGAGGTGAAAAGGGCATCTCCTTGTTTTTTAAGAACCTTGAGGTATAATTTACATGTAGTAAAATGCACAGCTTGATAACTATGTATCTATTTACATATACATATTTATTTCACTATTCTTAATATTTGCATCGCTATATTTCAAATTACATTGAGCATACTTCCAGATGTTTAGAGGCTATTTGTAACTTTTTTCCTATGAATTATGCTCATATTCTCCCATTCGCTTTTCTGTTGGATCATGATCTTTCTAGTTTTTAATAGCACTTCTCATAAGAAAAGTAGTCTTTTGTTGCATGAGTTGGCAATCTTTTTCCTGGTTTGTAATGATTCCAGCACATTTTTATTATGCAATGTAAACATGCTGTCTTCGCTTATTTTTGTCTACGTGAGCTCTCATAAAATGAGAAAGAGGAATACAAGTTCCCTGTGACAAATATGTATATGGCTCTGTCTCCTGCAATTTCCTACAGGTTTTTTCTTCTATTTGTTTCATTATTATTATTTTTTACTTAATTTCTCTATCAGTTTACATTCAATATTGTTTTGTATTAGCTTCAGGTATACAGCATAGTAGATAGACAATCATTTACAAAGTGTTACCCTCAATATTTCAAGTACCCACCTGGCACCATACATAGCTACTGCAATATTATTGACTCTATTCCCTATGCTGGACTTTACATCCCTGTGACTGTTTTGTAACTACCGATTTATAGTTCTAAATCTCTTCACCTTTTTCACCATCTCCCCAACACCCCTTCCTCTGGCGCCATCAGTCTGTTCTCTCTGCGTATTTCTATTTTGTTTGTTCATTTATTTTGCTCTTTAGATTCCACATATAAGTGAAATTACATGGTATTTGTCTTTCTCTGACTGACTTATTTCACTTAGCTTAACACCCTATAGGGCCATCCATGCTGTCACAAGTGGCAAGATTTCATTCTTTTTTTTTTTATGGCCAGGTAATATTCCAATATATATGTATATACACTGAGTGGCCAGATTATTATGACCACCCCATCAGTATAATGAAGTGAATTTGTTATGCAAATAATAATAATAAAAAACCTTGAGAGTATTTGCTTAGGAAGTTTTCAATATTCAGTATTTTTGGAAGTGTCAATGAAGTACTGATGGGGTAGTCAGAATAATCTGGCTGGTCATAATAATTTGGCCACTTAGTGTATGTTCCATACTTTTTATCCACTCATCTACTGATGGGCACTTGCATTGCTTCCATATCTTGGCTATTGGAAATAACTCTGCAATAAATATAGGGGTGCATATATTCTTTCAAATTAGTGTTTCTGCTTTCTTTGGATATATAACCAGAAGTGAAACTGCTGGGCCATAAGGCAATTCCATTTTTAATTTTTTGATGAACCTTCATTCTATTTTTCATACTGGCTGAACTAGTTGGCATTCCCACCAATAGTGCACTACGTTTTCCTTTTCCCCACATCTTCGCCAATATTTGTTTATTGATTTACTGATGATTGCCATTCTAACAGGTGTGACTTGGTATCTCATTGTGGTTTTAATTTGCATTTCTCTGATAGTTTGAACATCTTTTCATATGTTTATTGGCAATTTCTATTGTCTTCTCTTCAGAAGTGGCTATTTCCTATAGTTTTGTTTTTCTTTTATGAAAGCTGACATCATACTTGATTTTAATTATGAATTGCACTCCTTGTTGTGATAAAGTGTCTTTTTGAAGCTCATATAATGCTGTTTTTACACTGTTTACTTACCCCTTGAATTAGCTGGTAGATATTTGCCCATCCTTACAAACATCATATAACTGAGTTTTCCTGTGTGACCGTAAGAGTTATCCATCTTAATACCGACATTTCTATTATCTATCTACTATTTAAACCTTATTGATGACTCCAGCTACAAAAATGAGGAATTCATCTTACTTTCATCTTCTCTCATTGTGTTTTTTTTATTCTTGACTTTTCTTCATTTCATTTCTATATTGTTTCATTTTCTTATTACCTCCAGATAAATTCAAAAGAGAAGAATTAAGAGACATTTTTCTCTCTGCCAAATTCAAAGCACAAGTCTGAAAATATGCTTTAAATATAATATAATAAGAGAACATTTGAAAATACAAAATATCCAAAAGCTCAATTTCATGAATCTTCTGAGAAGTACAAACCAATATAATTCAGTGATACCACTATGCACCCATCAGCATGGTTACAGTGAAAATGGGCAGTACCAAGTGTTCGCAAGGACCTGCAGGAACTGCACCTGGCGCTTTCATATACTGATGGTGGAGTATAAACTGGCATCCACTAAAACTGGACATATGTACACTCATAGGAAATGCATCTGCATGTTCACTAAAAAGTCCACAGCAGCATAATAGTACCAAAAAAGAAACTCTGCAAATGCCCATCAAAAATAGAACCTATAAATGAGTTGGGAAACATTTATATGATAGAATACAATATAGAAATGAAAATAAATGGCTCTATAACTCCATGCACCAAAGTGGTGAATCTCACAAATACAACGTTGAGTGAAGGAAGTAAGGTCAAGAATATATACTGCACAATTCCATTTATGTAAAGAACAAAAATAGGCAAAACTAAAGACTAATCTATGCCTTTAGAAGTCAGGATATGGTTACCCTTAAAGGGAAGAGTGGATAATACCTAGAAAGGAACATTAAAGGGGACTTCTGGGGTGCTGATAATGTTCAGTTCCTTGATGTAGGGGCAGGTTAGATGGGTGATTTCATCCTGTAAAAATTCACTGATCCGTATATGTATATAAATGTAATTTTTGCACACATCTAATACTTCAATAAAGAGTTCACATACATATATAAATGACTACATATATATTTATCTATATGTAGGAGAAGTGAATCCAATGTCAAAATATTTTGTTTTATTAAAACTGTGATTTTAAAACTCTATTCACATGACATTTGGATTGTCAAATACATAAAATTATTAAAAGAAATTGATTTTTATTTAACTGTACCAAAATGACCCTAGAAATGGAACTTTGATTTGAGTAACATTCTCAATGAACCATGGCAGCATCTACACTAATAAAAGAGAAACATGCAAATTGGTGTCACTCCGCTACGCCCAGCAGCCAATCAGAGTAACTATGCAAATTAACCCAACAAAAATGGCGGTCAATTTGCATATGCAGGCACGGAGCGAAGACTGAAGGCTCCGGCTGGAGTGAAGACTGAAGAGTCTTGGCTTCTCAGCTTCAGCGGAGAAGCCTTGCTGCGGCCACAGCAGAGAAGCCAAGCCTCAAGGCTTGGACCAAAGGCCTGGGTCCTGGGTGCTGGAGGAAAACTGGTGCCGGTAGCCAGGGGAAGGAAGGCCTATTGTGCGAATCTTTGTGCAACGGGCCTCTAGTTCAGAATAAAAGAATGTGGAAATAGAGCAATGTCATCAGAAAAATGTGAACAGATTTTTAATGGGCACATAAGAACACCTGCTTATTTTATTAGGCATCACAAATTTAATTAATCTAGAATAAGCCTATATTATCTCACAATTTATAGAGCTTCATAGTGTGATAAATTATTTTAAATTGGATTCCTGTTTTTATTTTAATGTATTGAGTTTATCAAGGAATTTTATCTTCAGTGTGTTATAAAATAGATTTAACTACCTTTCCCATTCTTATCCCAAAGACTACAGCAACAAAAATACTTCTTTAATTACAATAGTCTGTAGTCATGCAAAAATCAAAATAAAAGACCACAAAATATAAGACATCCCTCAGGAAGAATTTGTAAAAATTTTAGTAAATGAGAGCTTTCCTGCCCACATGATAAGGCTCCTTTCAAAAATTTCCTCTGTTTAATTTTAAAAGGCTAATCTTTCTTTTTCTTCATTCTCATAACTTAGTAAAACATTAACTAAAGAAGTTGCACAAGAATTTCCCAGATACTTTCCTTCACATATAATTTGGGTGATCCCATAAAATCATACTTAAATGTTTACTTCAGATAAATAAAGTTTTAAAAACACTGAAAAAGATCCCAATAACAAGGTGTATAAGTAAAAATAACTATTGGGTTCATGTCATATGTTATATTGCTTGATAACAACACAGACAGCTGGACTATTTGTTCTGACAACTTCCTTTCACACACAGGATAGCTCCCCATCAAAAAGTAAAATGTATGTGGACATGTTTTTAAGTGTAATGAGTAATTCCTGCACAACTGTTGTCCAGCATCTTATGGGAAAGAACTTCAGTTGTATTTCAGGTCACAGGAAACTCAGTAAGATTTTTATCCTGTCAATATCTTCATAGGTCAAACCACTAATGGGATGTCAAGGGCTTAACGGGCCATATACAGTATTCCTAGATAGGAAGCTGCTCTAGAGAGAGCACTTGGCACTTAAAGAAAACTAATATTTAGTGACATGCTTGTCATCTATTCATAGGTTAGGAAAATGGGAAGAAATGTATCTTTGTTTATTTCTAACTCCAATCTAATGCAAACATTTTGAAAAGCTATTTTTTATTTTAGGAGTGTTTGTTACAAGTGTCTAGACCAGCCGTGGGCAAACTACGGCCCGCGGGCCGGATCTGGCCCGTTTGAAATGAATAAAACTAAAAAAAAAAAAAAAAAAAAAGAACGTACCCTTTTATGTAATGATGTTTACTTTGAATTTATATTAGTTCACACAAACACTCCATCTATGCTTTTGTTCCGGCCCTCCGGTCCAGTTTAAGAACCCATTGTGGACCTCGAGTCAAAAAGTTTGCCCACCCCTGGTCTAGACCTATAAGAACCTAGTTCACACTATTCATCAAGAATGTAACTCTTGCTCTGGATGGTTTGGCTCAGTGGATAGAGCATCAGCCTGGGGACTGAAGGGTCCTGGGTTCAATTCAGTCAAGGGCACATGCCCAGGTTGCAGGCTCGATCCCCATCAGCATGCATGCAGGAGGCAGCCAACCAATGATTCTCTTTCATCATTGATGTTTCTATCTCTCTCTCCCTTCCTCTATGATACACACACACACACACACACACACACACACACACACACACACACTGACCTTGCCAATGTGGCTCAGTGGTTGAGCATCAACCTATGAACCAGGAGGTCATGGTCAATTTCCGGCCAGGGTACATGCCTGGGTTGTGGGCTCAATCCCTAGTGTGGGGCGTGCAGGAGGCAGCCGATTGATGATTCTCTCCCATCATTGATGTTTCTATCTCTCTCTCTCCCTCTCCCCTCCTCTCTGAAATCAATAAAAATACATTTTTTAAATAAAAGAATGTAACTATGAATGTAAACTCTGCAGATTATAAGTAAATTCACTGTGAAAAACACAAAGCGACAAGGCCCCTTCCCTAGAATTCGCAAAGATGCTGAAGTGAGGCTGTTCCAACAATCAAACAAGGCCCCAGGAATATCGTCTCAGCCAGGCTAGAGGTATGTCACACATGTCACTGTGTCATCATAACCACCTCTGCAAAGGACAGTACAGAACAAAAATTCAGAAAGATGTTCAAACTAGTCTTTCATTCCTTCTGTTAAAATACATTTTAAAGTCACAAAATGCACAAATAGAATTTTAAATATAACTCCAAGCACCTCAATTTCCTTCCACTAATGGAGATTATGCTGCTAATCCTATTGCATGCTAAATTTCCATCCATAATTGATAACTATTAGATAGTTAATCATTTCAGATTTAGTGGATAAAATCTTACTTACATAAGGAGCACAAAATAAATGTAAAGACAATGGAAGAGTGATGTAAAGGAGAGACTGGCTAACTCATTCAAGCTTCACTTAGCACTTATTTACTCAAATCAATACAATAAGTGAGATAATTATCTCATTAAGATCTAGAAATAGATGCCATTACTCAAAGAAAATTATCCATAAATCTCAGAGTAACCCGACCTGATTTCCTTGAGCAAGCAGCGTTTTCAGTCTGGCTATTTCAGCTCGCAGCTCACGGATGAGTTTGACGTTGGCATCTTCATTAATGGTAGGCTTGTTGATGATATTTTTGGCTCTATTTGCATAGCGAAGAGTACTTAGGGTTTCTCCGTAATTGACATCCGCAGGTGAAATGGCTATGAAGAATGAATTCAAAAAATAATTTATCCAGCATTCCGTGTTTCCTTTAACACAAAGTTGGTTTGTAATTTAAAAGTCAGATTAACCCCAGGTCATTAAATAAATATTCCCTGCCACAGTAATGAATATTAAAAATTATCTAAGATTTATAGGAAAAGCACTCACTATACTAAATTAAATGTCATTTGGCACTTCTTAAGTGTAGAATCAGCCACCGAACCAACTCTAAAATGAGATATGAGGGCCTCCACTGTAGGTTAGGGAGCTTTCTCTGTTAAAAATATTGGAAAAATGCCCGGCTAGCGTGGCTCAGTGCTTTAATGTTGACCTATGAACCAAAATGTCATGGTTCGATTCCTGGTCAGGGCACATGCTGGGGTTGCAGGCTTGATCCCCTGGTGGGGGGCAGCAGATCAATGATTCTCTCTCATAGTGGATGTTTCTATCTCTCTCTCCCTCTCCATTCCTCTCTGAAACCAATAAAAAAATATTTTTAAAAATATATTGGACGAAGAGGAATTCAAGACTACAGTAGTGGCCCCTCTTCACTGGGGTGGGGGACATGTTACAGCCTCCCAGTGGGTGCCTGAAAGCACTGATAGTACCGAACCCTGACCGACGCCTTCACCTCATCTGGAAATGTGGCGGCAGCTTTATGGGCAGACGCAGGCTCTGCAGCCATTTTTATATTTTTCAGTCCAACCCTACTCCTGAGTCTGTGTAACCGTCCCTTACTTGCAGTAAATGGCTGGTGTCCCCTGTTTCAGGGGACACCTTGCTCAAGTCCGTATACAGGCTCAGTGACTTCTGGTGCAACATGTTGCCATCAGTGGAAACACATTCTCTGCTCATGTCTTCCAGCCACAACTGTATGCCTTCTCCATCCTAACTAAGCGCTTATCACACACTGTGGTCATAACTAAGAAGTCTGAGGTGTGACAGCAGAAGTAGCATGAATTTCTTTTCTTTCTCCACAATTTCATGGATAGAAGATTCATTCTCACCATGGATACAACATCAGCATATGATGTTTTTATTTTTATTAAGCTGAGAACTTTCACTTTTCACTTAAAAGAAACCCTTGATGAAGTCTATCTGGCATATTCAAATTACCAGCCTCAGTACTCTTATACTTTGGGGCCATCATCAGGTAAAATAAGGGTTACTGGAACCCAAGCACTGTGATACCAGGACAGTGGATGTGATAACTAAGAGGGCTGCTAAATGACATATATAGGGTGGAGATGCTAGACAACGGCATGATCACATCTTGGGTGGGACTGGGCAAGATGGGAGAGATTTTGTCACTGCTACTCAGAATGGGACACAATTTAAAACTTATAAATTGTTTATTTCTGGAATATTCCATTTAATATATTCAGACCAAAGTTGACCGTGAGTAACTGAAAACGCAGAAAGTAATTAGGGGAGACTTGTACTTCTCAATATTAAGTAGAAGTTAAAATAGTCTTTGAAGTTCTGGTCAAGTCTACCACCTATAAAAATCCAGAGCCTGAAATTTTTGAAAGAGTCAGTGTATCCATTCATTCTTTTCCTCATAAAGCTGTGGTTAATTGCACCCTCCTCCCCTCCACAAAATGTAGGGCTTAGGTGGCTACACAATGCATCTGGGGGGCACACCCCAGAATAGATCCCCTGCCCAGTTAATACATGGCAGGCAGAGTCGGGGAGACACAGAGACAGGGGAAGGGAAAAAGAGGTAGAAAGTAGGGGGAAAGTAAGGTTAGGAGGAAAACAGGGTTTAAGTTCTCCTCAAGAGTTATCTTCCCTTTGTATATTTTTCTCTGTTCTGTTTCTTTCAGTTAATTAGTGAAAACAGAAGTAAAGTATATTGCTGTTGTCATTATTATTTGTTGTATGTACTGGGTCTTTTCCCTCTCAATTCTCAATATTAAATTCCACATGTAAGGGTTTAAAATTTTTAAGTAAAAAGCAAAGGTCTAATAAATGGTAAAGACGTGGAGAATTTATCAATTGACCTAGGTTATTTTTACTTTACGTCCCTATAATGACTTTCTCCTATGAGTTAGTGAAGTAAAAGTTTATATCTTATACTTCAAGCAGAGAAAAGTTGAGAATTATTCTGTGCGTATCCCAGCTTGTGTAACCATGAACATGGCAAGTTTATGGAACCAGCAAGAGGGAGAAAGAGTAATATGGTACTACAGACTAGGTCACAGTTAGTGGTTTTCTGCATGATAGAAAAACTATTCGTTTTTCAACATAAAAAGATGCTCTTTCCTAATGAGACTCTTTAAACTTAAATATCTAATTAATTCACATGAAAACACTCTGTTGAGGAAAAGAACTTGAATTCTTACTGGCAATCATGATAGTTTTAGAGTTTCCTCCGAGGCTATCTTTTAACAACCATGTCAAAACAGAGTCCCTGTAAGGCACGAAAACTTGCTTCTTCTTGGCAGAAGGGTTGGCTGCATCCTGAGATAAATCAGCTGCAGGGAGGCAAAAAAAGAAAAAAAAAGAAAAGAAAGACAATTATTGAAGATTTTTCCATCTGATTTGGCTTCAGAAAACTTTGAGGATATAGCCTCAGTTTACAACACAAACATAATTGCTTTGGGCTAACACAGGACCACAAAGAATAAGAGGAGGCAGGAGACAGTGGAAACCTACCTAAGGCAGAAATGACATTGCCCAGAGTCACGAGGGACTTGTTAATGTTCCCCCCTTCCTTCAGTCTGACCCCTGTGGCACCAGTGGCATCGGCGCGCTCACTTCCAGCAAGATCGACCAAGTGGATCTTACTCACGGTTTCACACGGCATTTCAGAATCAAATTTTGCCTGCAGCAAAACAGAACAGCAAAATTGAAGAAGTATAAACTTCTGGTGTTGACGATACAAATGCTAATTATTTTCCACTCCTATGATCTCTCAGCATAGGTTTTGGTTCGTTTTTTTTTTATTTGATTGTTCCATTGGCCTTCTCATAAAAATTTCCAAAAGTAAACTGAATACCATATGTGACTTCTAAATCTTCTGAAGAACTATTCCATTATTCAAATCACTCAGTGTCTCTCAACAAAGGCATACTGAGTTTGACTGTAGCGGAATAGGAACCTAGACACTGAGGGGCACTCAACAAAGAAAAATATAAGTAAACAAATAATTAGTTTTGTTTTCATCTAGAATCTTCAACATTCCAAGCACAATGGCTCTCCAAAATAGGAAAAATGTAGACAATTATGTAAAAGGTCATTTGGCCATTATTTGATGTTCAAATTTTTGTTTCACAAGTTATAACATGATCAACTGAAATACTGTATCCCCTGATTCTGAATTTTACTTTCTGAAAGACTTTTAACTTACACTTGATAGTCTGAACCAAAATGCTAAAAAGAAATCACCACGTTTTGATGAAAACGTAAACCTCTTAGAAATGGCCAGATCCTACTCTGCATTAAGTAGAACGCAGGAGAAAAACCAGTGGAGTAAGTAAAAAGCAAAGGTCTAAGCAAAAGGTAAAGATGTGGAGAATTCATTAATTGACCTAAGAGAATTTTTTCTTGTCTTTTTGTTTTCTCTCTGAAAATGCTACCTTTTTGTATCTGGTGTGTTCAATGGCTAATACAAGCCAAGACATCCCCAAACTCCTAACATTTTATTAAGCCCTGAGAGGACCCTACATTTTTGAATTCATCTATTCTACCAGCCTAGGTGTTAAAATATTTGCCTTCAATAATTTGCAAACATATTCAAAATGCCCTCTACCCCTTGATCAGAGTGAATTCTTACATTAATACTTTAAAATGTTCCCTGTCCTTTAATATCATTCTAATAACCATAATCAACATTGCGGGGTGACCTCTGTGGAGCGATAATGCACCCCAATGTGTTACTTACATTGGCCTCCAGCTGGTCTGACTAGGAATCCATTATCTCCTACAGAGCTTGCAACATGAAACTTTTGCTGAATTAAGCACAAAGCAAGACTTTTTGTGTCTTGAACAGGGCAGAAGCCTGCTAACTCTTTTTTAAGAGTACACATGAGGACATTTCAAATTTCTGTGACTGTAACCACCGAGAAACTCAGCACAGAGCACATGCTCAAGTCTAACTAACAGGAACGTGACAGTAACCTTTGCCTGATACTGCTCCTGGTTCCACAAGGATGGGTCCTCAGCTGGTGCTAATCAGCAGGTAAGACCTCAGGGACACAGCCAGCTGTTCCGCGAATCTGCCTTACCTGAGTGAACTTGATGGTGAAGATGGCATGAGACCTGCTACTGACGTCGTTCATCCCGGTCGCTGCAGTGGTACGATTGATATTTCCTGCATCCATAAGTTCTTCTACATCGCCATAATTCTGTACTAAATGTTTGGATAAATCTGAAAAAAAGGGGGGTGAAGCAATCTTCCTAATATATAGCAAATGGAATAGGAAATCCACCTCTATAAAGTAAAACACAACTGGACAAATCGGTTGTTGGCAGATCTTACTTGTTCCTCTAGAGGGGTAGTTTATAACACATTCAGGAGCTGAGCCTACCGGGATCAAGTCCCAGCTCTGCTGCTTGTGAGTAGACTTACATGGTTATGGCCAAGTCACATAGCCCACCATGACTCAGTCATCTGGTCTGAATAACGCATGCCTAACACAGGGATAAATGTTAGCTATTATCATCAGCCTCATTAGCATCAGTCATGGCACCCAGAAGAGAAATGTAAACACTAAATTCAGGCAAAACCAAAGAGTATTCTTTTAAATCCTCTTTAAAAACTTCTTATTCATTTTCTTGGAAACATTCATATAATTCCAAAGTCAACTACTACAAAAGGTACACTGTGTAAAGGGTGTCCTCCTACCCCTAGCCTATAACCCATCACCCATGTTTCCTTCTGTCAGTCAACCCAATGTTATCAGTTCCTCCATACGCTTCTAGAAATAACCCATACACATATAAGCATTTACATATTTTAAAAACATATTTTCCCTTTCACACAAATGGCAGCATACCAAAAACATAGTTCTGCATCCTGCTTTTTTCTATGTAATAATATAATGAAGAATATTCTGTACCAGTTAAGGTGATGCCTCATTCTTTTTTTCTTTTATTTAAATTCTTTATTGTTGAAAGTATTACATATGTCTCCTTTTTCCCCCATTGACCTCTCCCCGGCCACTCCCAGCCCCAGTACATGCCCTCGCCCTACCCCCCTACTGTCTGTGTCCATTAGTTATGCTTACATGAATGCATACGAGTCCTTTGGTTAATCTCTTATCCCTTCCTCCACCCTCACCTGCCTTCCTCTGAGGTTTGATGGTCTGTTCAATGTTTCTATGTTTCTGGATCTATTTTTGTTCATCATTTTTATAGCTTCGAGAGTATTTGACTGTATGTATATGCCATAACCAATTGAACCAGCTGCCTATTGAGATTACAGAGGTTGCTCACATTTTGTTTCCAATTACAAATAATACTGCTACAAATAATTTTGTACACAGGTCTTTTCAAGTATGTGAAAATATTTCTGCAGAATAAATTCTTAAGAGGTGAAATTGCTTGATCAAAGCACATTTGAAATTTTGATAGGTACTGCAAAAAATTGTTCTCCACAGAAGGCAATTTACACCTGGCAGTAGCGTTGTACAAAACTGCGTGTCTCCCATCACTGTCATATCAGGCTTTCTTACATCTGCCAAAGACAGGTAACAAATGTAATATTGAAGAATTTTTATTTTGCTTTTCTCTATGAGTGAGGCTGAGAATTCTTTCTCCTATTTAAAAATCATCTATATTTTTATTTCTGTGAACAGGCTATTCACACACTTCATTCACGTTTCCACTCTGTTGTTGGACCTGTCCTTGTTGATTTATAGGAGCTCTTTACATATTAGAAAAATTAGTCCTTTGTCAGAAAGTTGAATTGAAAATATTTTCCCAATTTTGGAATTTTCTTTTTACTTTGTTTATGGTATTTCTGCCAAGTATAAAATTTTATTTTTTTATCACTTCAAATTTAACACATTTATTTCATGGTTTCTGGGTTTTAAGTAAAAATTCTTTAAAGTTTTCCCTTCTCCAAATTTCTGGAAATAATTAACTTAATAACCCATACTCCCCCAAAGTTTGAATAGAAAATTTATTAGAAACTAAATCCCCATGTGTACCTACATCAAATTATGGATGTTTTGCCTTGTTTGATTATTCTGCCTCTTCACAAACCAGCTTTATAATATGTTTTAACATCTGATAAAACATTAAAGACAAAATCTGAAGCACAAAGAGGCTAAATCTATTAACAATAGTAGCTATTTCACACTCCACAAAACAAATACATAATCACACACCTTACTTTGGGCGTAAAAGGCAAAAGTTCAATTGGAAATTTAATAAAATGCAGATGGGGTCCTATTGGTGCACATGATATCTGCAGGTAAAACTAATAACCATTCAGGAACATCTTCAAACCCATAACCAGTTCTCAGACTTGCCTCCAAAAAGACACACATGAAAGATGACAGCCACACTAAAGCACATCCCTGTGTGTGATTCCGACACGCCAGCCATCACTCAGCTACCTCACTCAGAATAAGTGAAAGCCTTTTTTTTTAAATAAGGAGAGCATTAAATCCAACCTATTTTTTAAAGAATTTTTTAAATAAATAGCAAGGGCCATCCCCTTACCCATCTATACTGGTGATATTCCTCACAACTGACCATGACAGCTATCAGAACACCAATGGTGAGAACCTCAGCACAGGAAACTCTGTAAATGACCTTCTCAAAAGGCAAGATGTCACAGAATCTCTTTGTGGTCATGCTGCATTGGTGTCAGTAAAAATATACCGCCAAAATGCAATGCCATTCAAAAAAACAGGTGATAGGGTTGCTGATCTTGCCTAAGAACATTGAAAAACAATTTCCAGAGAGTTCTTAAAGCCAGAGGAAATCTATTGGCAAGCCCCAGAAAATCCAGTAAATGCCCAGTGAAGTACAAATTCATTAAATAAACATTGTATAGTAACAGCATGGCATTTTTACTATAAAAAACTGCCAAAAATTTTTATATCTCACCATTATCCTACTTTTTTCTTTGAAACTATTATTTTTGGAAAATTCCCAATAAGAATAGGGCTGTGAAATATTCATTCTTACCCTCAACATAAGGTCCTTCTTTTGGATGCTCCCGGACTCTTAAATTGAAGGTTTTGGATGACTTCCGCCTAAGTAGATCTCGCACACGTTCATTATAAATCTCTAAGTAGCTAAAAATTTTAAATAGAACTGAATTCAGAAAAATTATTTCAGATAATTATAGTAACAGTAATAACAGCAGCAACATGCATTTATGGGTACTAATGATGCATCTGGTAATACATTAAGTGTAATATGTCATTTAATCCCAACAACAACCCAGAGGTAAGTGGTACAATTATCCACATTTTATAGGTTAGGCAATGGAGGTTTACAGTGATTTAGACAACTTGTCCAAGGCCATAGAGCTACTGAGAGGTCAAGTAGCAATAACTCTTGACTGCTACGTCTGTTCTCAAAACCACTGAAGAGACTGGCTCTTAAAAAAGTTTAATTTCAAGGAGGAAAAAACACCTCAATCATGAAGACTTATTTAAAGAGTACATTTATAGTGATCCTACCAACATAAAGAAAAACACAAACCATATTCAGCTAAACGAATAAGGTAAGTGAACTGGGTATACACTTAAAACTCAAAAGCTCACTCCATTTGAGCAAAACATCCAAAAATGAGTGTTTCTGACCAATCTGGGTTATTTCTACCAGCCTCCCAAATCCTAAAACAAATTGTACTCAAGAAAGTCACTGAAAGTAAACGAGTTTTAAGGTTGATGTCCTGCTACCATGGTTCAGGAGAGGGTAGAGGCAGATTCTCCCTTCAGAACCCAGAGGTGTTATCCATTCCTGATGCCTAAAGGCAAGTACTGCCAAGCTCACACGCACTCAGGCCACGGGCCCTACCTGACTTCAGTTCGAAAAGACGCTTCATCCCATCTGGTGGTTTCACTTATCCGACTGAAGAGCCCTTCACATATCCGAGGGATTAAGCCAGAATCGCCCTGCAGTGGGAAAGAGGAAGGGCAACAGCTGTCACTTGAAACAAAAGCCACCGATGACTGAATATGTGTAGATCGCTGGAGGGGACTCAGACTCAAGGGTCTGCATGCCACCCCAAAGCCTACCACCCAGTGCCCAAGTCACACCATTTCCCCCCAAAACTGCTTCCTACTCTGTGAAATAAGAGAACTGAGCTTTCTAATTTCTGCACACTGAGATTACGGTACTATGTGGTTAGCAGCTGTTAATCAGTTAAATCAAGGCATGCAAACAAACATAAGAAAACAAGAGGGTCTACAGCTACAGAATAAATGTTAAAAATCGGATCTATAACCAAGGAAGTTGAAATTCTTTTGATGCACTAATCCCTACACGGGCCTTCCCAGACAGGAAGAGCTTAACACAGTGTATTACTTATACAATGGGGGCATGATCAATAACTTTCATGTTCAGTTAGCATTAAGCTGATGAACATCAGGTCGATATGAAAGATGAGGCAAAATGTTGTTAGAAAATGGAACTTCAGAGCCTCAGTGTTTTCTTCCAAAGTCCATCCCCATCTTCCCTCAATCCCCCACCCAAAATAACACACACACACAAAAAAGAGATCATAGCTGTAAGAGATTTTTTTTCCTTTATACCATTAAATCAGTACCAATTCTTATCATCAAGAAAAAAATAAAACTTTTACCACATTGTAAGTTCTTACTTTACAAAATAAATTTTAAAAAATACATAAATAGTACTCAACTGTAAGGTCAGAGAAGATAGTTGTAATTTGTGAGCACTTTATAAATGTTTCACTTACAGAAAATAGCTCCAGGGAAATTTAACTTTTAGATGAGGTTTCTTCCAAAGGCACAGTAGGAGAGCAGGAAGAGAAAATTAATGATAGAAAGCAAATGCATCTGTTTGTTCCTCCCTATTTATTCTTCCCTGCTTTTCAGCACTGGGGACTCTCCTCACAGCATCATCTACTAATCTTGTCAAGGAAAAGCCTGGAGTCAGAAGCCAAGACACATGTACTGAAATACTGTCATAGGGAGTGACCCAGACTCCTGACTATACTGCTACTTTCTTGCACCACCCAACCATTAGTCCTAAAGGCACCGCTGTGCCGCCAGCAGGAGCCTGCGGTCCTCGGCCAGTATCTCCATCTAGAACAGGCCACAGGCCTGAGAGTCAGTGAACAGTTTTCACCAGGACATAAAAAAGGAAAACATGGCACTACTAGATCTGGAGAAAACACAGACAAGATCAAGTTCCTGCAATAAAGCCTAGTTGTTTTTACTCCTCCATATTTTAGGGCAAATATAACTCTAATGTTTGTTAATTTATACAGCATAACTACTAAACTCTACATACTGTGTTTATAACCATATACACTCTATATAAACTATATAATTCTAATCCTTTTTATGTATTTGTTTGATTTATATAGTACCTTTTTACCAAAGAGTTAGATTTTTTTTTTTTACATTTTTCTTGGGGAAAAATGTTTTAAATAATTTTAAAAAGAAGAGAGTTCAGTAATTTTATTCAAACTGCTCTGTTGGCAGAAAAGAAGAATAAATTACTTAAGGGCCCAGTACACTTTTTTGATAAGATTATAAAGCCTTTAAAAATGGAAAATGAACTGAGGCTTGCATCCATTATTCATGCTTATAAACTTAGAACTCTTTCTAATTTAAAATCTCTGAAAGGACATTTAGTCTAACTTATTACTGAGTTTTATCTTATTGCTGAAGAATGATCAGAACATGAAAAGCAAGTTATTACAGACCAAGCAGATAAAGAGACAATTCTATCAGCCCAAAGAGAGAGAGAATGAAAAATGTTCTTCCCACAGTGTAAACAACGTACAGAGTTTCCCATCATCGTGTATGACTTTCCCGATCCAGTCTGTCCATATGCAAAGACACAAGCATTATAACCTTCAAATGCAGACTTCACAACATCTGTGCCAAGGGTTTTGAAAACCTGAAAGCCAGAAAAACACAAGAGATATTACCATGGATTTTAATAAAAGCCCCTTCAGTGCTGACAATATTCTTCAATGTTACTTTTATGTCAGAAGGATTACACCACATAAATAAATCACTGCAGAACAGTTAACAACAATATACATGTGTACCCCAGTTTTTAATGAAAAGGAAAGTTTTTTAAGCAAGCAAAAAGCAACCCCCATTCTTTTTCCTACTTAGAGTCACACACAAAATAACTCCTTAAGTAAAAAAATGTAAATAAGGCAAAGTGACAATCATATACAGAAGCAAAGATAATTTAGAAGCATGCTGATTTACCATTTCGGAATTAAATAAACTTATAAAGTTATTCATTCTATCAGAGCTTCCAGAAACTAAATATTCAAAACCTGAAAGTCACAGCAGCCAGAAGTTATGCCCAAACTACGCCAAATCTATGTCATCATTTTAAGGGTCCGGCTATTCATCAAAGCAAGTGTCTGAAGGTGGATGAGGCAGAATGGCTGAGCTTCCCAGAGTCAGTCCAGATGCTTTTTTCTACTTGGATGTTTGCCCACGATGGAGAAGACATGAAGCCGAGCTGGGTGGGGCCTATGTCTGTCGTGCCTGCTGCACCATCTAACTGCAGTGGACACTCTGGGGTGAAGGACAAATATTTCACCCAGAAAACTGATATAAATGAGGCAAGACAAGATGTGTGGTCATCCTACTTACACCTGCCTGGGAAGTGGACCAAGCAAGGCTCTCCAAATCCCACAAGCCCTCATGTTGCCCCACCCTCCTGGATTAGCACACGACGGGCACATAAAGCACCTCCCTGCTTTAAAAACAATGCACATCAGCCGCTGCAGAGATATCAACGGAGGGAGTGCGATCAGATCCCGTCAGAGCCAGAGAAAAGTGAGGCACTGCTCTGAGGGGCCATCAGAGTCCAAGGTGGGAGCCTCGTCAACCCTTGGGGAGTGCCCAGACCCATCACCTCCCCTGCAGGGAGCTAGGGCCCTCCGGTGGAACACCTCCCTCCTAGAAAGGGCTAATACACACTGGCCATCTCCAACTCAGCTCCACAGGAACCATCCCGGCTAACAAAGGCCTGTCATCCACGGCCGAGATAAATTACAGCCCACTGGACTCCTGCTTGCTTCAGCCACCATTTCCCGCCATTTTGTTTGGACTTTGTTTTCTCAGTCTTGTCAGTCATTTCATAAATTATCTTTTCAATCAAGTCATTTCCACAAATGACCAGTCTCATTCATTCTGAGTTAATGCTTACCACTTCAGCTTTTAGGAACTGATATTTTCTGTTATTATTTTCAAATCCTGATGACTACTCAACTCTCAACTGTAAAAGCAGCTCATATTGTGCTCATAAAAACACTACAGCGTGAGTAGTGTTGCTAGATCCCTTTTTCAGGGGACAGAAGTTAGGTCATGGGGCATTCAGAGTGAGTGGCAGAGTTAGGATTTGCAACCTGGACCTTCTAACCTAAAAACCGCTGCATCTAAAGGCCTCATAGCCATGGGTCCTCTTCTCATACCCTGGACACCAACCACAAGGCCCCTATCCTACCTGGAAAGATGCCTTTCCCCATTCTTCTCCACCACCCACCCCCCTCAACTTCTGTGAAAAAGTAGAAGCCAGGAATCTCAGGGAGCCTCAGGGCTCCAAACCACCCACTGGGTTTCACCATAATATATGGAATATGAAGAAAAACTCTCAATCTTTCTTCAATTCTCTCTGATTAAACAAAAGGAATGTATCATCTTTACTATTTCACAGAGTGCCAGTGGATAGGAAGAACTGCCTTCCACACAGTTCCCAAAGAATAAAGGAAGGAGCTCCTCACGTACTTTTCTCTGGGCTAAAACTACGTCGTGGAAAATACCATTATTAAACCAAACTCAAGTTATCCAAATGAAATTCTTCCCTAGGGTTAAAATCCACACCCAGCATTTTGCTACTACTTTATTTTCCCCAAAGCTAACTCAGCTGGGATTCTCTGACTGCTGGTGGGGTGGCGGGGTTGGAGCTGGTGAACATGACTGTAAAACGAGCCTACACAGTGCAGATCTGGAGGCGCTGAGACCCAGGCCTGGCTCAGTCTCAAGTAACCCACCCAAAGTTGGCTTGGGACCCAGAGAAGCAGCCAGACACTGCCCACATCTCCCAGGTCCTTGGCAAGGAAAAGAGGGACTCATCGCAGCTCCCACAAAGGAGTTATTTACCATCATCTACCACGCAGGATAGGGAGGGAAGGGCTGCTTTAAGAAACTGCTTTCCCTACTGGCATCAACCCCACTGAGAGCCTCACTTGGCCAGGTTATCCAAAAGCCACCTTGCTCCTTGACTGAGTAGACTTTACAGCTGATTGCCAGAGTAATCCAACTCATCACAGGACCTCACTTTAGGGAAATTGCCCACAAGAGGGCACTGTTAAAACAAAAGACTTTCACGGGGCTTGTCAACTGGGAGATTTTAGGTTTCGAGTTTCTCCAGAGGTGAAACAAGGAACAGGTTGTGTGAGATCAAAGCCTCCCTCTGGAGTTTTGAAGAATCATTAAGAAAATTAGACCTTATTTAATGGACTTTAATTTACATGAGTTTAGCTTTAAATAGCTGATTTTTTTTTTTCCTGAATCTAAAATGAATGTGGTCATCTTGGTATTTGTTTAACATTAGGGAAACTTGACTGGGACCAGAATAATTTGCGTAATATATTTTCTCAAGATGTCTTTTTTTATTTTATTTTTATTGTTTTTAATCTTCACCCAAGGGTATGTTTTTATTGATTTTAGAGAAAGAGGAAGGGAGAGGGAAAGAAACATCAATGTGAGAAACATGGATTGATTGTCTCCATATGCGCCCTGACCAGGGATCAACCACAACCTAGGTAGGTGCCCTGACCAGGAATTAAGCCTGTGTCCTTTTGGTGTACTGGACAATGTCCAATCAACTGAGTCATTGGGCCAGGGCGAGATGTCTTTCTTTTTTTTATTAAATTTGTTGGGGTGACATTCGTTAATAAAATTACATAGGTTTCAAGTGTACAATTTTATGATACATCATCTGTATATTACATTGTGTGTTTACCAACCAAAGTCAAACCTTCCATCACCACATATTTGACCCTCAATACCCTTTACTAACCCCTAACACCCTTCCCTCTGGTAACCACCATACTGTTATCTGTGTCAATGAGTTTTTGTTTTTCTTTTTTGTTCATTTGTTGTATTCAGTTTTATATCCACATATTAATAAATCATATGGTTCTTAACTTTTTCTATCTGACTTATTTCACTTAGCATGATATTCTCAAGATCCATCCATGTTGTCACAATTGGCAGTATTTCATCTATTCTTATGGCTCAGTAGAAATATATATATATATCTTCAAATCTTACAAACCTTTCAAAATACCTTTATATTCAAATGAAAAAAAGGAGGAGGAAGAGGAAAAGAAGGAAGGAGAAGAGAAGGAGGAAGAGAGGGAAGAGGAAGAAAAAGGAGGAGGAGGAGGGGGAAGAAATAAGGAAGAGGAGAAGAAAGAGAAGAGGAAGAAGAGGAGGAGGAAAAAGGGAAAGGAAGAAGACTGAGATGATAAACATCATGCTAAGTTTGCATCCTCCCCTGTTTATAGCAAGAATAAACCTGTCAGCTCAATTCCTGTGCCAAGTATGGCAACATGAAAACTTTAGTGAATATTTGACATTGAAGCCACTTTTAGAACAACACCTATTAAAATTAGGGATGAAGTCCTGGCCAGTGTGCTCAGTGCTTAGAGTGTGGGCCCTTGCACCAAAGGGTCACAGGATCGATTCCCAGTCAAGGGCACACCAGTATATCTGGGTTGCAGGTCGATTCCCCAGCCCTGATCAGGGTGCCTGAGGAAGGCAACCAATTGATGTGTCTCTTTCACATCATTGCTTCTCTCTCCCTCCCTCTCTTCTTCCCTCCCTCCCTGCCTTTCACTCTCTCTACAAAATCAATGAAAAAATATCCTCGGGTGAGGGTTAACAAAAACAAAACAAAACAAAAAACAAAAAAAATACAGATGAGGGAAGATTACCTTTGTTTAATACAGTTCTTAAAAAATGGGAATTTTCCTACATCTATGCTGGTTTTATTAACACCTGGTTATACTAGAAAATAGTGTTTACTAACATATTTCAAGGTTTTTTTAGTTTTGTAATTTAATGGAACAATCTCAGATTATTTCAGAGAGTTAAAGAACTCAAGGCATCTGAGAAGAACATTGCACACACACCTGAACCATGAAAATTATCCTTATCAGCTAAAAGCTTTCACAATCTAAAACTGTGTTTAAATTCTGGGCATTTATTTTTATCTCCCCAAAGAGCAAACCACCAATCTTAACTCTTGGGGAACACGAAAATGTCATCTGTTCCTGTAATTTAACCACCATCAGCAAACGAGGTCTTTCAGTCAGCGAATGTTTACTGAGTGTCTCCAGTGTGCCAGGCATGGAGTCGCACACCACTCTACTCTCTGTCCCTAAAAGGCCTCAAATTCAAGTTAAATAAGAGGAATATATAGCTGCTCACTAGGTAAGTTAGAAGTGGAGACCTTCATGGCTCTTCATTCATCCTCTATTGAAGACATTCTTAAGACTATAGAATAAACTGACAATTTTCCCTTAACAAATTCCCTCATACCAGTCACTTCATTCTCATTGCTATATTAAAGCCAAAATCTGGATTCCAATATCTATAACATTTACTTCCTCACCAGACTCCTAGCTACCAACACTGATTAATCCAATTACCTAAACACCAAAGTTATTGTCACTCACTCACTCATTCATTTATTCATTCAACAGGGCTGCCCTGTCCATCTCTCACTTAGAACACACCAATCCTTTTCTCTTATCCCCTATATGCCAGCCCAGGATCTCAGCTCTACTACTGTCAAGTCGATTCAGCCTATGGACTCCAGCAAGTTATTTGAGCTCACTGGGTCTCTTCGACATAGAAAAATGGAGCTACAGTTTACCTCATTTGGTTCTTGTGAAGATTAAGTGAGACAGTGTACTTGAGCACCAAGCAGTTTCTGACACCAATACAAACTCAAGCAGCATCGGTTCATCTTTCCTCTCTGGCGCCTCTTTCATACCAGGCACTTCATCTCTCTTTACAGCTCCCATTCTCATTGTCCTTTCTGTATGTCCCTGATGCTGAATCGACATCTTCTGGATACAATCACTCCAGTCCTCTTGTTTGAACAACTTATCTATGTTCACAACCCATCTTCCTCCAACATTTACATTGCCTCAGAAAGCCAATCCACTTCTAAACCAACTAAATTTCTCAAGTGTTAAGATGCATGTAAATAACCTGGGGATTATGCTCAAAAACGCAGTTTCGGATTCAGAGGTCTGAGAGAGGTCCTGAGATTGTGCATTTCTGATATGCTCCCAGGCAAGGCCCATGATTCAGGTACATGCACACATCGAATTGCAAGAAACCAGACAAGATGCCATCACATGAATTACTACCCAGGACACGATGACATTCTTATCCTTGTTTACTAGTAAACACGTGAAGACCTGAAGCAGTTAACAAGCCAAGAAGAGGCCCAGCCATGAAGCCCATGTTCTCCCACACTCACATTGGTGCTGCTGTACCCCCACTCGGCTCAAACACCCTCCTTGACCACCTAGGGAAATACCCTTGTTCTTCTGTTCCATGAAACGTTGCTATGACAGCCTCCTGGGAGGATCTTTGAGTCTGTTCTCTCTGCCCATGTCATATCTACATTTTAAGCTATAAAAGCCTACAGGAGAGGTTTCTTGGACAAATTCCAGCTTTACTCCAGGTTCTACAAATATTTTGGACAAATGTTCTTTCTTTCTAGAATCCTTCTTCCCAGAACCTATAATGATCCGCTCCAGCAGGAAGATGTGGCCTGTGTTTGAAGTCTACTTCTTAAAGCTCTGCCCCACACAACATTTAGGGCTAAGTGGCTTATTTGCTAAGATTAGCAGCATATCAATGTCTCCCCAAAAATGCTTTATTTATAGAGCTCCTTCCAATCCATAGTGTCAAAGTTTTGAAACAAAAGTTATGATCATCATGCTTAGATAAATAAAAATAAACCTTTTGGGGATTGAATTCTCAGGCTTAAGATATAGAACCAAAAAGCTAAGTTAGCAATGACCCATTTTGTATAAATTGTATTTTTCAAAAATAAGATGTTTTAAGGGGTTTAGAATAGGCATGTTTTTCTCAGTGTGAAAAATAAAGCAAAATAAAGATTCTGAAAATATCTTACCATTTCTTGTGAAACATAATCTGGACTTTTTGTATCAGCAGAATAAAAAGAAAAGTCGTAAGTGAAGGTCTTGGTCCGTTCTCTCCCTGAGTCCCCAGACCCTCCTTCAGGTATCTAGAGAGATATGATATCATAATAATAATATAAGAAGAGCACTGTCAGTTGACAAATAATCTAAATTTTTTTTCTTTGTAAAAAATATACAGTGATTACCATTTCTCATATTTACATCCTAAGAAGCATTTAATTCCTCCTGACTATGAGCCACCCACCCCCACCAAATGGAAATAAATCCAGAGTCAGTCTATGATATGACCCAAGGCTACTTCCCTGGATGTTTTATCATGATTACTCTATATGAACCAACACTCCAGCCAGACTCTATTTTATCTCATCTTCAGTGCTTTTCACTGTCCCCTCTACCAGAAACCACCAGCGTGGGGGGGAGGGAGGGGCGGGCGGGGATAGGGAGGCTGCATAACTCCAGGGGGTGCTATTCATGGGACTGGAGTTCCCTAGAGTTGCGTGATTTTGTGGCCCCACTGAAAACTCCAGATCAGAGGTTTCCTCTTCCATGAAGCGTCCCTTGGGCACTCCCACCTCTGGTCGGCAAACCGCAGCTTGTGAGCCACATGCGGCTCTTTGGCCCCTTGAATGTGGCTCTTCCACAAAATACCACATGCGGGCGCACACGTACAGTGCGAAGTTGACTTAAAACTTTAAGTAAAGTTTATTAAGTTAATTTTAGGGAACGTTGTGGAGTGAAAGAAGATGTAGTGTCGAGGATTGAGAAAGGTATGTTGAGATGGTTTGGACATATAGAGAGGATGAACGAAAGGAGACAGACGAAACAAGTATACAAGACGAGTGTGGATGGGAGAGTTGGAAGGGGTCGACCTCAGCGAACGTACCTCAATCAGATTGAGGACGTTTTTAGCAAAGGCCAGCTTAGGAGTACCCTAATTAAGTTCATAACAATGTACCTACCTATATAGTTTAAGTTTAAAAAATTTGGCTCTCAAAAGAAATTTCAATTGTTGGACTGTTGATATTTGGCTCTGTTGACTAATGAGTTTGCCGACCACTGGCCTAGACTCTCTAAGACATATCATATTATTGCAAATGTTTGCATATATCTTGTCTACCTTGGTCCATACCTACAGTGAACCAAAACCCATGTTTAAAAATCTTCTTATGATACCGAAGCTTCACACAGCTTCCAGGACACATGCTGAATAAATTCAATGACCATCCTATTTTTCAAACATAATTCAGACACTATAAAGAAAAATTGTCAAGGTTCTTCTTATTAAAATGCTAAAAGTCTGGGCATATGTTCTGGCTACATCAGTTGAGGAAATGCTTGTAATCTCATAAAAGCAACAGTCAACAAGGAAAATAGACTCCACTATGCACAAAGAAAGGAGGCCTCTCACTTTGTTTCAGTAAATGCAATTTTTTTAAAAACATATTTTATTGATATTTTTACAGAGAGGAAGGGAGAGAGATAGAGAGTTAGAAACATCGATGAGAGAGAAACATCGATCAGCTGCCTCCTGCACATCTCCTACTGGGGACATGCCCGCAACCCAGGTACATGCCCTTGACCGGAATCGAACCTGGGACCTTTCAGTCCGCAGGCCGACGCTCTATCCACTGAGCCAAACCGGTTTCGGCAAATGCAATTTTTTAATGATTAAACTTTTACCACAGCACTGTGAGTACCCAAAGATACATGAAGCAAAGCCAAGCAAAGATAACTAACAGCCGGGAAGGGACTAGTGGTGACTGGCAGAAACTGAGAAGGTGTGGGAGGTCAAAGGAGGGAAAGCTAAGTGTGAGCCAGACAGAGCTAGAAGGTACAAGGACTCGGGTCAGTGGAGGAAGAAAGACATTCCAGTGGAGAATGCCTCAGGCAAAGGGACACCAGAGCTTCAAAGGAGGCCTATCAAATTATCTAGGGCACGGCCCACTGGAAGACAGGAGCATTCCCTAGCTCCTATCACTGGAGATCAAGTTGCACCACTTTGAAATCAGATTTCAAAGTGTCCAGTCCCTGGAGCCACAAATTAAGAGAAATCCAACCTGAGACTGACCTGCACTTGACCATGTAGCAGCAGGCCTCAGAAATGCAAACCTGCAAGTTTAGGACGAGTATCTAAAGGAGGAAGGGGATGAGTCCATAAAGCTCCTGACTTATTATTAATATTACTCCCTTATTTCCCCCCTAAGTAAAAAGTATTCAGGGACTTAACAAAATCACTGATCAACGAAACAAACAGGACATTTTAAGTGCAATAGGAAGGACTTGCCATCTTAGAAAATTATTTTTTCAATCTTTTTTCAGGAAAAAAATTCAGTGTTTTTATTTTTCATCCCCTAAATTTTGAATAATACCAGCTCCTCTTGCAACGTCTACAAACATCATTTTTTTTTCATTAAAAATAAAAACAAATCAAGGGCCAAAGCTTATTTAATAATTCACAAAATGTAGTCAATGGCCAGGCTAAGGATCCACCACAGGATACAAGAGAAATATGCCAGGGTCAAGCCAATGAGCTCCCATGGCAGAGCGAGAGCTTGGTCTGGTTTTCAGATCAAAGGAAACGAGGGATGGGAGAGGAAACGGGATCAATCCTCTTGCTTCATGATGGAGCCCAAAGCCAAGAGCAAGCTGACATGCCTAACTGAACTGAGAAAGGAGTGCGGACATGGCAGAAGCGTCTTATTTATCCACAAGTCATTATAACAAACACAGGGGCTCATGGAATGGCAGCAAGGGCAGGTTGCTACTTGCCTTTAAGTTTGTGATTGTTGTTTTGCTTTTCTCCATTTGTATAATGAATTTGGCTTCCAAGTCCTTTTCCCTACAACACAAAAAATTCAGTTTGGTTAGGAGAGAAAAGACTGTTAGAAAAACAAACTGTGTTACTTACTTTTTACATATAGGAGTTTGTTTTTAAATGGCATCTGAAGCACAATCACTGATACAACTCCTCCCAAATCCTTACAAATATAAACATGAAGACACACAAAATAGATACCACCATCAAAAACTAAGACCGACAAATAGCGAGCTGTTCAAACCTAGAAAAAATGTCTAACTATAAGTTAAAAGGAGTGAAAATGAAATGACAGAAACTACAGAGGCCTGTGAATCATGAAAAAAGCAGCGCACTCAACTGGTTATAGAAAGAAAGACCCTTTATCCCTCCACCCAAGATGAGAGCTAAGAAGAAAAGTAGAGTGAGTGGTCCCAACCAGGTACTATTTCTAAAAGCAGCCAGGACACTGCCCCTACTTTCCACCTTTTTTCTATATCCATTCAGAAGAGGAAGTCAAGAGAATGCCTGAAAAAGTATAGGTCCCTAGAATGAATGTCCATACCTACACAACAGAGTGTTACATCATTGAAAAAGAAATGAAGAGCTAGCTCTATACCAGGGGTGGGCAAACTTTTTGACTCGAGGGCCACAATGGGTTCTTAAACTGGACCGGAGGGCCGGAATAAAAGCATGGATGGAATGTTTGTGTGAACTAATATAAATTCAAAGTAAACATCATTACATAAAAGGGTACGGTCTTTTTTTTTTTAGTTTTATTCATTTCAAACGGGCCGGATCCGGCCCTCGGGCCGTAGTTTGCCCACGGCTGCTCTATACACTGCTATGGAGTGAAAGCCAAATCAATTTATTGTTGAGTAGAGAATGCAAGATGGAGAAAAACATACAAGCATACTACTTCTTATATTTAAAGATAAGAAGGATAAGCTAATTATTTTTCAAAAAGCTACCCACCTCTCCTTCTCTCCCTCTCCCTTCCTCTCTTCATCTCTCTCTAAAAATCAATCAATTAATAAAAAATGTTTTAATAAAAGCTACCTATGGGAAAAGAAGAAAATGTAGTGGAGGGGGCAGTGATAAAAGCCAGATTTCTAAAACAACAATAACAAAAATACACCTTTATCTCTAAATCATTTTTAAAATGACAAAAATAAAAGGAAATCTTATACATTTTAAAAAAATTTATAAGGGTTTATTAGAGTTTACTTGAGCTAAACAGAAGATATGCCAGGAAGCAAGATCTCAACAGACTGAGAAAAATGCTTCCCAAAGTTGTATTTTAAAATAACCTAAAACGGAAACTTATAAGTTGAAGCAAATAAACCTAACTGTGCAATGCACAGTAACAAACAATTTTAAGTATGACTGTACAGAGGAATTTGACTGTAGAATGTAGTGGGACATAGCAAAAGGAGAGAAGGAACTATAAAAAAAAATATTAAAGCATTTTCAGTAATCATATTTTTGGTGGGGAATTAAGTATCATCATTCTGAGATTTGTTTGTGTATTATGGGATAATACATGAGCAATTATGTCAGTGCCACTAAGAAAGAAAGAGATACAAACATAATATTCATGAGGTTAAGTAAAAGCTCCATCATCCTAAATCTGAATGGAAAGAAACTAGCATGAACTTTAACTAAAACTGATAGAGCCCTGGCAATGGGGAAGGCTAGCTGCCCAAGTACAGAGGAACTGGGGGTTGCCAGCAGCCATGCGGTGAGCGTGCAAGGGCCCCACCCCAGCCACACCAGGAGGTGACTGTGGGGCAGGCTGGCACCTTAGAGTACAGTCTTGAGAGAAACCAGACTCGACCTACAGAAACTGTTAGATAACAGTGTGTTGAGCCCCTACATTTGGGGTAGTTTGTTACACAGTAAGAGCTAACTGATACAAAGGCCATGTCGAAAGGACCCAGGAGTCAACCTGAGTAAGTTCCTACTGGCCAAAGTTGAGCGGCAGGAAGAAGAATAACTGTAAGAGAAAGACACAGAATATGTGTAAGTTCATGAAGTCATAATTGAGAAATAAAAATGGAAATGGCCCCCTTTGGAGGATCAAAAGAATCACCTCATTATTTTGAAAGCTAGAAGATAAAGGGAAAGAATCAAGCATTTCCCTGGCATTTCCTGAACAATCTGCATGCCAGAGTAACCAAACAACTATTAAAGTTGTTGAGGAGAAGTTCCTTTTTTCAAGATTTCCAGCTAATAAATGAAGATGGAATGAAAACACTGGAATATCACCATTTTGCAACCCCTGGTGAATTAATGGCACCAGGGAGCGACCATCAATGGCTGCTAACTGCGCCCTCGAGGACAGCGGCTCTCAACCTGTGGGTCGCGACCCCTTTGGGGGTCGAACGACCCTTTCACAGGGGTCGCCTAAGACCATCGAGCATCGGAAAACACATATATAATTACATATTGTTTTTGTGATTAATCACTATGCTTTAATTATGTTCAATTTGTAACAATGAAATTGGGGGTCACCACAACATGAGGAACTGTATTAAAGGGTCACAGCATTAGGAAGGTTGAGAACCACTGCTCTAGGAGCTATCAGACATGCTGTGTGTGCTGACTGAAGGACCAGCATTCCTGCCCAGTAGTCTCTTCCTTTGGGAACCACCAGGAAATTCGGGGGGCAGGGGGAACACCACCAACAGTGCCAGGGGGCAATCAGCACAATCCAGCTTCTGGGAAAGCTGACAGATAAATGAACTCATTTACTCAACAACAATAACAAGTTGCAAAGAATATAAAGATGGAATAGTAATCTATTTAAAAAGACTTTAAAGACATAACCAATTGGATCTCAATTCAAACAGAAAAGGGTGTTTGAAATTACATGTAGAGAATGTTAACACTGACCAGATATTTGATGATATTAAGGAATTATTATTACTATTTTAAATATGATGATTTCTTTAAAGTCTTAATCTTTTAGAGATACTCACTGAAATATTTACAAATAAAAATGATATGATGTCTGGGATTTACTTCCAAATAACCCAGGGCTGGAGGAAACAGGTGCTGGTGGCATCCTGGCCACCTCCAGATGAACAGGCACAGAACATGTTGTAAACACCACTCAGACACTACAGTGGGTTCACAGAGAACCCATTTGACTGTTCCAATCCAGTGTGAAGAAGGGTGGCTATATGAAGCGAACAATGGCTTTAAAGACATACGTAAAATGAAACCCCTCCCATGTGCAAGGTGCTTCCACTCCTGCCCCCCATGGACACGCCATGATAAGTAAATATTTCACAAACTAGCCCCTTTCCTGCAGCATTCTACTGTGGAAAGTACTAGTATATCCTACCCAGCAAGAGAACTGCATGGGTGAGGTTATTACCAAGCCACCACATCTAAATTCTTCCCATTCCTACATGAGTCATTTGTTTCTCAGCCACTTGCTAACCTAATTTGTCTAGATGTCTAATTTCAAAACCCCTGTGGAGTTATAGAATTATGGAGGTACAAAACCTGTGGAGGTACAGAATTATCCAGGGATCTAAGATTAGAAGTAACCCCGATAGGTGACCACAGCACTTGTCAATTCTTGTTTCTAAAACACGAAGCAGTGCAGCTGCTACCATGCCTGCTGCCTGGGCTGGAAGCCAGAGGTTAAGTAATGCCCCAGCTCAGAGCCTTATACTTATAAGGTCCAGTTCAGAGTCTTACAGGGCTTTCCATGCTATCATTTATTCTAACCTGTAGGTCAGCACAAAAGCACTTTCCTAGTTTTAAAGTAACATCCATTCTATAAAAGTACTAGGAAAGATACTGACCGACAGACCACTATGTAATGAGAGCATCTTTCTATTCGCACTCCTGAAATCAAAACTGGAGATGCGAGGTGGGTTTCAAAGGTTTCACCACCTCCTTGGCGTTGTATGACTCAGATGTGGTGGTGGGCAAAGGGGATGGTGACAGGTTCACTGTTCTTGAGGATCCCTAGTTTTCCTCAGTTTCTCAATAATAATAGCTCTGTGCCCCAACAGATAGGCACCCCGGCTCAGACCCTTATTAGTCAAAAAGTAGCCCAGGACCTAGCAGCAGCAGCAGCCCTGGGGAACTTGTTAGGAATGAGGGCTCTCAGCCCCCACCTCGGATCTGCACTGTAACCAGAGTCCCAGGAGATTCCAGTGAACACGGGTATGAAAAGCACTGCTCTGACATGGTATTAATATGACAGAGAGATAACTGGTCTTACATTTACTCTCATCAAGTAAACTCCACAATGTCTGTACTTTGTACACTGGGAAACTCGCCAACTTTGTACTTTGACCTTTAAAGTTACTTTTTAAATTGCATGGGAGGATATGCATACAACCTAAGTCAGCTGACACCATTTTCACCCTTTGCTCTTAAATTATACATTAGCTTCTGACCAAGAGTAACAAATGCTCGATATATCGGACCTAAGTCGTCACCTGAGTGCCATCACATCCAGGCTCCCCCGTTCTCACCACTCTGCCCCGCTGTAGGCCTCAGCCTTTTCCACCCTGGATTGTTTCCCTGTATCAGTGTCAGGCTGCTAACAGCTTGAAGTCATTTTAAAAGTAATCACAGCCATCAAGATTAGATAGAGGCCATCCGTTCCAGAAAGGAAATCTCACAAATAGCAATGTCCTATATTATTTTCTTCTTAAGCAAAAAAAACCAATAGATGTATCTTTACTCCAAATATAATATCGCAGTACAATATTTATAAAAAGATGCTAGCTAGAATTTTAGCCATAGAGAGCAAATCTCACTCTAGTTCATGAAAATGCTTATGGAAAAGCCAATGTAATCTCCATAAAGCAGTTATGAAGGTTGGAGTTATTGAAACTAACCCTTTGGTGTATTCATCCCTTGTAGATTGCAGGAGGGTTGTCAAGCTTTCACATATTTCAGAGAGGAAGGGAAGAAGAAAAGCTCCAGGCCCTTCTTTCCCTCCACTCCCTACTGACCAATCCTGACCCACCGGAGACTGTTGACTGCTCACGGCCTCCCCTTCACCCCAGGTGACTTCAGGGCCCATCCAACAGCCTTACCTCCTACTCCCTCACCCCCACAAAACTTTCAGTTATTTAGTCTTGCCCAATCTACCCCCTATTTACCAACCTCAGCCACATCTCCCCACTCCATAGCTACTGTCTCATGTCAGGCCACCATCACCCCTCCCTAGTCCCTTTCCTCCAGCCTTGCCCCCTCCCATCCACACTCCACTCTTACCATGAGTCTTCAGTGCTTTAAACGTCTTCAGTGATTTCTCAAAGGATACAGGATTAAATCCAACTCTCTGCGGTATACAGAGTCCTTCGTGATCTGACGGTCAACACTGTCTCTGTCCTAGCGCCTCTCCTGGCCAACTCCCAGCCATCCCTCCAGACTCAGCTGAGACCCCACACCCTTAGAGAGCCTTTGCAAGCTCTCTGCCCCATCCCCTCATTAGATGGCCCACCTGCTTGTTCACCCCCAGACTATGAACGTCTCAAGAGTAAGAACTCTGCCAGCTTGGGTTTACATCCCCAGACCCTGGCACAGTACCTGAGGTGCTCATGAAATGGTGTTGCATGTGATGGACTGACTGAAAGGCTAAATGAATGGTTCCACCCCAGCCGACTCTTCACCATGTGCATCTTCTGCTTAATGCCATGTCTCTTACTAGTTCCCTCAGCAGCCTTTGTTCTTGCTTCTCCACACTCTACAGCAGTGGTTCTCAACCTGTGGGTCGCGCCCCCTTTGGGGGTTGAACGACCCTTTCACAGGGGTCGCCTAAGACCATCGGAAAACACATATATAATTACATACTGGTTTTGTGATTAATCACTATGCTTTAATTATGTTCAATTTGTAACAATGAAATTGGGGTCACCACAACATGAGGAACTGTATTAAAGGGTAGCAGCATTAGGAAGGTTGAGAACCACTGGTCTAGAGAATCCCAGAGAAGAACCCAGATTCCTTCACACTCCACCAAGCACAAGGGGGCAACATTCGCAATCTTGCTCAGTGCTTTGTCTCAATCCTTCAGCTGAAAACCATAAAACACCAGGCACTGAGAGTTCCCCTGGCTCAGGTCAATTTCCTCTGACATTTAAGAAACATGGGAAATAAATCTTGACATTTTTCTCATATTGAGGAAAATAAATAATCCTAAAATACTATTTGAACATTGATTTGATAATAGAGCAAAATGAACTATGTCTCTCCCTGGCCACTTTAGTGAATTGGGTTTCTCAACCGAAAAGTCAATTATGGTCCCTTCATACAAATAAGTAATTTATTTGAAAGGGCTGCAAACTAGATCATAAGATGCCATAAATGAACCAGCTGGAGTAAGTATATGGAGTTACAGATCAATATTGGGGTGGAGTGAGGTAGGAAGGAAAGAAAAAGATGTAAAATATCCAATCAGAAAAAGAGATAAAAATTGTATTAGCTCTCAGATATGTGAGTAGGAGAAAGCTTATTAGAAAAAAAAAAAAACACAACCTTATATTAATTCAAATATTTTTAAATGCTTTTAAATTATCCAGCAATTCTAACTGGTTCCACTTGCTCACTGGTGGTATCATGGCCCCTCCATAATAAAGAGCCTGACTGGACGGTGCTGATTCCCCTAACTGAGCCATTAGCTTGGAAGATCCTAGAGATGGGCTTATTCACTCCGAGTTCTGAAGTCAATCAGTACCCCCTAAATTCATCTTAAAACTTATATACTAGGAACCAATATTTAACTGAGTTCATATTGCAGGACACCCAACAGCAAAAGTAAAAATAAAAAACTCTGATGTAAAAAAAAACGGGTGACTTCCCCATGTACTACGTGGGGAGAAGCCCAAGGAACACTGTTGAGTGGGAGAAAGAACAGGTAGCAAAACAGTCTGTCCATGCTCCAGTCTGCAGTGCAGTAAACACAGTGAGGCAGAACATGCACATCATGCTTCCCGATGCCCAGAACATCTCGGAACATTCCAGAAATGATGAGGAGGAAGCAATAACGGTAGTTACCTCTGGACCTCGGGGGGGTGGGGGGTGGGGGGGGGAATGAAGTGAATATTTCACTGCTGGGATTTATTGTGGGATTTATTGTAGCATGACTTCATATTACTTTTATCCTTAAAGTAAATTTAGTTAATTCAAAGACCTTAAATTAAAACTTTGGGTGGCTCCTGGGTGCTCTAGGGCTGAGTCCGCCTCCTTACATGGCATGTAAAATGAGGGCTGGCTTATCGGCCTCCTCTCCTGACTGCCCAGCCATACAGAGGACCGCACCTCCACCTGCACTCCACACCGCCCCCACCATGGGTATCCTGGTGGCTGCCCCGATGTGCCTCTCCAGATGGTGCTCAACATTCAAAGCCAGCCCAGATTCCCCTCTTTGGGGCAGCATCTCTGATCCCCGATGCTCAGTGTTTTGCTCGGTCCCTCTGCTAGGCCCAACAGCACTTCTCTTTTATCAGGGTTCCTGATAAAATACAGGACTCCCAATTAAATCTGAATTTCAGATAAACAGATAAATTTTTAGTATAACTATATCCCAAATATTGCATGAGACCTACTCACCCTTTACTGTTGGTTGCTAGCCCCGGGGAGGACACCATCTCTTACCCAGGGGTGTGTTCACCCAGAGGGCAGTTCCCGGGAAATGCATTTGTACCGACCTCCATTTCTCAAGCCTGGAGAGTGACTGAGCCGAGTCTTCAATGAAACCCTCAGCACCCAGTGGAGTACTGGAGGGCCCATAAATATACCACCTCACTTATGCTAAAGTGTGGAAACAAACTCAGGGAGAGCTGTTCCCCTGAAGCCGTGTTTTCCATACCCTTTATGGCTGGTTCTGAGCCCTCAAAGACGCTGGGTCTGCTGACTACACTTAGTTGCTCCTCTTGGTATCCATAAAACCCGCAACTCAGTGTTTGAGGGGAAAAAAAAAACAGGGGAGACAGATACTGAAAAAAATTAGAGTGGGTTTTTCAGGCAATCACCCTGACTTCCTTTCGGCTCCTCAGAATGTGCCTCACCACACAGAAGTCAGGTAGAGGTCAGCAGCGCCACGACCTACTGGTACATCCAAATGCCAACCTGGAGGGGCAGCCAGTGAGAAGTCCGAGCGGCCTCCACTCCATCCCCCGGGGGCGGCCACGATGAATGCGCCAAGGACAACAGTGCTGTCAGGCTCAGGTGCTCTGAGGGCCCCATGCTAAGTGAAACCCTCCGCGGAGCCCTGAGAAAACAGGGGGGAGCTATTAAGCTGAGTCTTTTATGATCTTCCCTGGTCTAGAGAGGGTGTAATAAACCTAAAACATTAGGCAAAGAGCCAGCTGTTAAGGTTGGGATCCCAGAGAGGCAGACAATCGGGGGAGTTTAGCGTGCAGGGTGCTCATTAAGGTGCCCTTGGAATGGGTCAACACCTGGAGGAAGGGGGAGGCAGAAGCAGGACTGGGCAGCTGCGGCATAGGCGCAGGCCCAAAGACAGCCTGGGCAGACCCCGCAGGCGGTCCTGGAGCTATAGCAGCCCTTCAGAGATGCCCAGGTTGGGACACATGACCAGGTCTTTATACCCCCACAGTGAGCAGTCACGGACTGTAGGCTGCCTGGCGAGAGGCTGACAGTGAGGGCCAAGCCCACAGTACCCCTGCAGCTGGACAACAAGCTTCAGCAAAGGAAGCTTTGGGCAGCAGGCATGGGGCCCACCACACTAACCCTCCTGAAATTCATGCTGTAGGGCACACTGACAAGTGGCAGCCACCATCCCAACTCCCCAGCAGAGCGCGATAGGCAAGAAAGAAGGCAGCTACTTTCTCTGCTTCCAGCTGAAGTGCAGATAGACTGTTAACAATCAGAATTGTCTCAATACAAATGAGTTGCCTTGAGATGTGCGGAGTCATCAGAAAGGAGGTTTAGTCAGAGGCTAAGAAATGCTTAGCTGGGTCACTGTATGGGAAGATGGGTGTACTCATTCCGTCCACAAAGAGTCGGTGAATACTGCTGACATGCCAGACAATGCTCTCGGTGTAGGGGAAAATGGTAAAGGATACAGACAAAGTCCTTCTGGAATCTGTACTTCAGTGAGGGGGGTAGGAAAAATGAATACAATAACATTCTGGATACTACTAACTACAGTAAAGAAATGAAAGGGTGACCAGGGCAGAGACAGGGAGACAAGTAGTCAGAAAAAACCTCACCACAGGGAATGTGGGAGCAAAGACCTGACCAAGATAGGGCTGAGGGCCAGGCAAGATCTGGGGAGAGCATTTCAGGTAAACAGAACAGCAGGTGCACAGGCCTTGGGTCAGGAACCAGCCAGAGGTTTGGGGGACGAGCAAGAAGGCCTGTGTGACTGCAGAAGAGAGAGGTGATGCAAAGTGGAAGATGAGGCCAGAAAAGGAGGCAGGCCTAATGGCCTTGGTTCAATGGCTAAGACTTTGGAACTAAAATGTGACGTGAAGCCATAGACACGGGAAGGTTTAGGGTATAAGGGAATGGCACAATCGCACTTAAGTTTCCAAATGATCCCTCTAGCTCAGGGGTGGGGAAACTTTTTGACTCGAGGGCCACAATGGGTCCTTAAACTGGACCGGAGGGCCGGAACAAAAGCATGGACGGAGTGTTTGTGTGAACTAATATAAATTCAAAGTAAACATCGTTACATAAAAGGGTACGGTCTTTTTTTTTTTAGTTTTATTCATTTCAAACGGGCCGGATCCGGCCTGCGGGCCGTAGTTTGCCCACGGCTGCAGCTGCTGTGCACAGACTCTAGGGGGGGTGCAAGTGGAGCTGCAGCCCAGTGAGGAGGACCCACAGGAAATGCTGGGCCAGGGGTGAGAATGAAGATGCACCCAAAAGACGACAGGGCCAGATTTGGATTCCCAAGCCCTGCTGATCCAAAGAAGCATCTGAAGAGCTTAACCCACACCCACCAAGTGAAAATCCCAGGACTGGGGACCAGGAATCTGTATATTTAACCTCCTAGATCAGCCGTGGGCAAACTACAGCCCGCGGGCCGGATCCGGCCCGTTTGAAATGAATAAAACTAAAAAAAAAAAAGACCGTACCTTTTTATGTAATGATGTTTACTTTGAATTTATATTAGTTCACACAAACACTCCATCCATGCTTTTGTTCCGGTCCTCCGGTTCAGTTTAAGAACCCATTGTGGCCCTCGAGTCAAAAAGTTTGCCCACCCCTGTCCTAGATGCTGATGACCAGCCAGGCCTAAGAGTCACCGCCCAAGTCGGTCACCTCTGCGGAGCTGAGACTCTACAGTGAGGAAGCTTAAATGCCTTTCAGCTCTGAGATGAAGCTTCGCTAGGTGGTCTCGGCCTGTCCTCATATGAAGCCCAATTCACCTGTCCCCAGCTCCAGACAAAAATCCAGAACGGGACTGACTGCCTTTTGGGTTACCACTGTTGGCCTTCACCTGGGGCCTCTTGTCTGAGCCCGGCAACACCAAAGTCACTGAGAAACACTGTGAAGTGGGGAAAAAAAGCAAGGAGCAAAACAGTATGAAAACTATTATCCAGTTTGTGGTAAAACAGCTATCAGGGATAATATGCACATTATTGAGTATGCACCTAAAGAAGGCTCATAATTGGTACTATTCCAGAAGCGCAGGAGTGAAGTTAGTTCACTCAGGGCACCAGGCTTAATTCTGTCATGCAAGCCTGGTCCCAGGTGAGAAAAGCTGAAGAATTTCAAACATTAGAAAATTCAAGCCCAAAACCATAAATAACTAAATGCTGCTCAAGACTGAAGATGATGACACTTTCACTGGTAATTGTGGATACTCTGCAGGGAGGACAACTAGAGCCAAGATGAGGCTCAGGGAAATGGAGCACTTGACAGGAAGAGGATGCACTCAGAGGACAGGAAGAGACCTAGCACAGGACCTCCCCTCACGTAGAGAAACTGAGGCCCCACGGGGTTAGGTGACTCACTCAAAGTTGCTACTAGTCAGCATTGTGAAAGGTTACAGGAATTAAGCAAGAATCAATATTTCAAAGCCACAGAGAGTGGCTGAGAGCAAAGCGAGCCCCCTAACTTGATTTCAGCTACATCCTCCCATTAGAACTCAATGGGCCCGTCAACACACTTAGGGAATCCATACAAATAGCACTCTCCAAACAGGGCACTAGTCACTCAAGCTCCCCAACCCATTCCAAAGAACCCCTCCTTTCAGGACTCACAAAGACCCTCATCATGCTGGTCCCTCTGCCTGGATTATCCTTTTTTCCTCCCTCTCACTTTTCCTTCACAGCCCTTAAAGATGTATCCTCATCCAGGAGGTCTTCCCAGACACCTCCTAGTCAAACAAGTCTGTGAAATATTCCTTAACACACCACAGCAGTTTCCACATTCTGTTTACTGTTGGTCGACATATTTGTCTTTCCCACCAGTCTAGCTGCTTCTTGAGGGAAGACAGTGCCCACCTTTTATATATCCACAATACCCAGCAGTCCTTCCTTACAGCCAAGCACTTGGATGAAGGAATAAGCAGTCAAGGAATGAATAAAGAGTTGAAATAAAGAAAAAAGATACTATTCTTGAACTCAATGACTAAAATAAAATTAATGCTTCAAAATTTATTATGCCCTAGCCAAGTGGGCCAGTTGGTTGGAGTGTTGTTCCATGCACCAAAAAGGCTGTGGGTTCAAATCCTGGTCAGCCCACATACCTAGGTTGCAGGTTCAATCCCCAGTCAGGGCGCGTATAGGAGGCAACTGATCAATGCTTCTTTCTCTTCCTCTCTCTCTCAAATCAGTAAACCTATCCTCGGGTGAGAATTCTTTTTTTTTTTTTTTTTTGGTTTATTATATACATTTTCAATTTTTAAATGCAAATGTGTTTTTTCTATAAATATCAGTTAACTTGGCAGATGTTAACTCCAAAAACAGAAACGAAGCTTGGCTCTTCCTGCAGACTCACAGCTGTGGCTTTGACTCCAGGACCAAGGCACAGGGACCTCTGTCTCTTCTGAGACACAAAAGGAAGAAAAATGGATGTGCATATGACCAAACTTCTTCAACGTGCTTCTCCAAAACACACAAACAACATATTCTTAAAAGTGGACGTTTAAGAGGAGTGATATAAATATAAATATTGAGAACATAAGAACACTTATTCATACTTCCTTTTGTTTCCTGTGTTCAGACATTGGACCAACTATTGAATGCCCTGAGATATTCCTGTTTAGTACTGCAGTACCATGAAACATAAAGAAATGAGTGTTCTCTGCTCTTACCCACTCCATCATTGCAACCCTCCTTCCAGATTTATCTGTTTTAGAAAAATATTCTCAGTGACAGCTTTTGGAAATAGATTTATATATATCTCGTGTAAAAAGAAAATTGATTCCTTTTACTATACTACCAGCCAAATATACCAGCTAGGAGAAAGACATGCTTCAAAATACTAAATTGCAGGACTTTTTCCTCAAAGACTATCATTCGAGTCAGAGTGGAACAAAATGCAATCGTGGTCTAACGTATTGTCGCTTTTTCACCAAGCACAGCAGCCGATGTCGCCAAGCAGACTGCTTTAATAATTGTGGGGTGGAAGCACTGGGTTCCAAACCTGACTCTCAAACACCCTGTCACTTTGGCACCTTATTTAACTTTGCCAAGCCTTGGTTTCCTCACCTATAAAATGACTGAATAAAACCTACCAAACACGGCTGCTAAAAAGTTCTAATTGTGCAGCAATGCTGTGAGTATTAAGCTAACCTGCTGTATAATTTTTTTGCCTATAGAAGAAAATAGGTGACACAACACTAGGTCACCTTGTGTGTGCAACAGACAATCAATGCAACATAATTCCTCATGCTCTGCTGCACCTCACACCAGTTAAATCTGACGCTATGGGGTGAGAAGCCATCAGTTGAGACATGAGGCCAGTGTCCTAACCTCCTGGTTTCTCCACCACCCATGTTAAATACAACAGGTCCAAATGAAGTCACATGTGCTAAGCCCCGGGTCAGTAAACCAAGACTTAACACCTAACCTACCTACAATGTCAGCCTCTTCAGGAATGGAGTCTTAAACCAGTCAATGGGGAGTTTCCTGGTCAACCCCAGTGAGGCAATCTGCCTGAAAAAACCTGCCTGCCATCCTGATCTCTAAGGAAAGGTGACCGGAACCTGAAACACTGCTGCAGCTTCCTGGCCCACCTGCTTTTGCCTGTGAAAGCCTGTCATTCCATACAGCTCCTCAGAGTCCTTTCTATTTCAGAGATGGGATCCTGCCTGATTCATGAATTGGTAAATAAAGTCCAAGATCTTCAAATTTACTCAGTTGAAGTTTGTTTGTTTAAATGTCTCCAAGGGACAGCCTGGGGTTCCTGCATATTCAGATGTGACTACCAAAGCCCACAGGAGAAAACAAACCATGATATGGACCTGGGCTAAGTCAGATGTGAGAGAGGGAAAAAGACCAAGCAGGCCACCAAAACCATCAGCAAAGAAGGCAGGCAGCGTGCACAGAACCAGAGCAGCGTGGCCAGGCATGTCAGAGGCCAACGAGCAGTGGAGGCTCTGGATTCCTAACTGACCGGTGCTTAGTTAACCACTGAGCCTGTCCACCCACGTGGAAAATCGACTGAGTCCTGCCTGCTCTTCCCACCTCAGAGGTGGCTACAGTGCAGAGGAAGGATGTGACGCACACAGCGAAGGACACACCTCACGCAAACCAATCACTGTCCCTAGTCAGCATTAGCAGCACAGCTCACAGAAGCCCCTGAAGAGCTGTACCTTACCTTTTAGGGGCCCCGTCTCCCACGGCCCCTCTTTCCTGATCTTTGCGGCAACCAGGAAAGGAGCAATCTCTAGGCATTCAGTGAAATTCAAGGATGCTGGGGGCACAACTATGAAATGAGCAAAAGGCACTCAAAGATGTTACCGCCCGAAAATAACGAAAACACTAATATTGTAGGAGAGTGATATGGGGAAATGGTCGAATGTAAAGTTTTAAATAAAGCAAATAAAGGAGAAAGATTTTTAAATGGTCATTCTAAACTGGAAGTTTTACAATGGCATCCAGGGCTAGGACTGTTGCATTCTGTGTTCTAAAGCTCTTTAATTAGTTATCAGTGTTTTAACGATCAGAGGATTTTACATAAAAATCTGGATTCCTGATTCTCTGGAAATATGGAAGGACAGGGCACTCCCTGTGTCCCATTCCACAGGACAGCAGGGGTGACTTCCTGTCACAGTCCCACCCAGCCCCCTGGGGTCGGCTGCACCCCACCTGGCTCCTCAGGCCCTTGGAGTTAGCACCTATCTAGGAATTCCAGAGATTTCAGAAAAGGGGTTATGCATTTAACAGAAAAAAAAAAAAACTTTTTAAAATGACTAACTGGCAACAAAGTTAAAGGATCTGTCACTTCTCAAACTTCGCGCTTTCTGTTGAGTTGTGTTCTCTTCTCCCACCCATGGTTTCTAAGGGAGAGAAAGCAATGAGGATGCTGGCTGAGGTGATCAAACTAATCAAGCTGAATTTTAACAAAATAAAGGATGACTTAACCCAGCTAGGAGCAAACAAGGTTTGTTTGATTTGTTCAGGTCTTCTAACTTCTTATTTAGGCTTTATTAAAGAAACCACCAGGGAGGGGCTTTCTCTCTCATGTCTTTCTGTCTCTTCAGTGTGGGCTACACCTCCCTAATTTACAATCCCTGGGACTCTTTGCCAGTATTTTCCCCTCTGAGGCCCTTTGAAGATTGAAGCTGCTATTGCCCAGAGCTGTAATGCAGAGGCACTATTAGCAGGTTCTTAACACTCAAGAATTCATCCATCCCAGATTCCTTGAAATTGAATACACTACCACAATTTCAGGCAGAAATAAAATGATCTTGTCATCAAGCCAAAAGGGCCTGAGGTAAGAAAGGTCTCTGATGTCACCATGCTCTTTGCAATAAGACAGAGACAGAGCAAAACAGTCTGGCCTCCTTTCTGTGGCTCCACTGATCAATCTCTGCACAATAATGCAGGCCCGCTCCTTGGACAGCCATATAAGGTCGAAGGAAGTCTCCAGTTGCACCTGGCATAATCCTTACACCTCTAATTTGGACCTCCTTTCAAAGGAGGTGAGGAGGAGGGGCGGGAGCCAGCACATAATGTAATGGCACTCACTGTCTAAGGCCAGAGGCCTCATCTTGAGATAACAAGATGACATCAAATGAGCAGTTCTACTTGTTTCACTCAAGTCCTCAACTCTCAAGTGTCGCCTTTCCGTTCTTGTTCTTTCATGATTAGTCATGCTTTTAATTCCGCCTCCATTCTCCTGCAAACTGACCCTTCCTCTGAGCCCCCTACGTGTTTCCAGGCTCTATTTGCATTTCCAAAGCTTGACAAACCCAGTTCAACATCTGAAATAGGAAGCTCTCCAACAGGAGTCCAAAGAAAGGAGACCCTTAACTTCCATAAGCCACACAGGAAAGAGACTTGAGGACAGCTATGAATGCCTCTGAAAAGAAATAAGTGGATAAAATCACATCACACTGAAGCCACACAGAGAAAGCAAACTGCTGGCTTCATTCTAGTGAAGGCAATCTAACAGGCAGCCATGATGAACTCCTTCTAGTCCCAACTCCCACCACAGGTGTCCGCAGCACCACAAATCCTGGTCCAACAGAGGCGAGGACTCTGCCTGACTTGTGCATCACTGAATCCTCAACATGTGTCCCCAGTTGAGGCAGGGGGTCCCTCGGGGGTGAGGATGACGGAGCCCCAACGCGCTAGGGCGTCTGTATGCATGACTCCGGAGACCAGGTTCAGTGACGCAGATACGTTTTATTGTGGAACTACAGGGGTATATATAGCATGAGGGGACCAATCAGAGGGAGACACATTGCTACAGGCGACCAGTGGCTGAAAGGTTGGGGTACTGTGCACGTGGCTCTAGGAGTTCGTTCAGGCGGGTGTTGCTACTTCCTGGTGTGCCGAGGAAGCATGTCATGGTGGAGTGTGCTCACACCATTTCATGAGCCGCAGCGCAGAGACATACTCCCTGAGCTCTACGTACACCCAGTGTCTTTTAAAGGTTTCAGGAGTATAGGGACATCTGCAAGGTCAAACTATTCTCATAATGATACCAGGATATTATCTGCCTTTTCCACTCTCTCATGAGTGCACAGGGAGCTTTCCAGAGGCTACAGGAGTGTGATGAAGGATCATTCTAATGGCTAAAGGAATGTATGCCTACGGACTCCTACGTTTAAAGTTTTTTGGTTTTAATTCTAATGTGCTACTATATATTGATATAACCCACAAAAGTAAAAGCTTTTTGGGGTCCTCAATAATTCTGAAAAACACAGGGGTCCCCAAAAGCAAACACTTTGTGAAGTGCTGGTCTAGTACAAGGCCTGGCATATACCCAGCAACAACGTTTAAACACTGCGCAAACAATCAATCAACTCTATCAATAGATTAATGTGCAGTTAATGGTCTGTTATAGATAAAATATGGAAAGAAGAGGTTCCCAGGGGTAAGTTCTCGCTCTCTCAGCTAAGAAAGAAAAGAAACAGATTTGAGGGAACCATCAAATGAGGAAGAGCCAGGACCATCACAAGTCTGTGACTCCACACCAATTCCTCCCATGGTCTATCCAGCACGTTCTGATGTAGTGAATACTACATTCTGGATTATTTAAACATTGGCCAAAGACAGTGTTATCCATCCCATCCCTTCCCCCACCACCCTCTTGTCTGTCACTATTAACTCTTAAATATCTCTTGAAACCTTCAAGATTCAGCTTGGCTGTCCTTCCTCCAGGCAAATTCCCTGGGGCCTTCTCCCTTCCCAAGTCTCTCTATCATGGGTTTTTATAGACGCTTTTTCCTTTTTTTCCACAGCACTGCCATCAGCCTCTACATAAACACCCATTTGAGGGATTTTCGTGTCTGCCTCCCCAACTAGATCATAAGCTCTGGAAGAGCTGGAACGTGCTGGCCTTGCTCACCACAGTACCCCATGCACCCGCCACAGGGGTCTAGGACAGAGCGGGAGCTTAATAAACGACAAATGGATTATTAGTTGGGTTGGTGGGTGGGTGCGTGATGGGGTTTGTGTGATTGGACAAGTGGCGGGTTGTCTGAGTAGGTTGGTAGCTGGATGAATGAGTGGATGGGTGAGTGGGTGGGAAGGAGTGAGTGGGCAATGAAGATGGGCAGTGGGTGTATAGATCACTGACTTGCTGGCTGGCTGGTGCCTAAATTGGTGAATGGGAAAGTGGATCCACTCCAACTGCAATGACTAGTTCAGGCTCCTGTTTGACCAGTTATAGCTGATGACCTCCCAAATAGGTCTGGCAGCTGTCCCACTCCTTGGCTTTCGAATACACAAATCTCATCATGTTACACCCTTTATGAAATGGCTTCCATTACCTACAGAATCAGTTTAAAGTTAAATCATTTTTAGAACAATGGATGGAAAAAACAATAATCAAGTTGAAACTTCACAACTGGTCAAACCTGACAACACCATAATCTGAACCTCCCACTTCTCCAGCCTCCACTCTCATCAGCCATCTGAAGTTCAGCCATGTCATAATACTTTGCAGCTCCCTAATCATACTCTACAGTCTGGGGCTTTATCCCCTTTTCTGCTTAAAATGCTATCGCTCAACTTGTCTGCTTGGCTGACGCATTCTGCAGAGTCCTGCCCTCGGGTGTGATATCCTCAGAAGTCCTCAGTAGGAGCTCCTATCAACACCTCCCCATCTCCACCTGTCCTGCCTGGAGCACACCATTATGACCTTGAGAACCTGTGAGGGTCTCTTTGTTCCTGTTGCTCACACTAGATCATGAGCTACTAGAGAATAGGGATCATGCAACTTTTTTCACTTTTGAGGTAGTCCCCATCACCTTAAATCATTTTATCTTGAAAACTCCCTGCGGAACTTTTAAGTCCTATTTAGACCTCACAAAGTGACTTACCTGTGCCCCAAGCAGAATTTCCAAGCAGAACCACTGTGACAGCTTGGCTTCTTATTAATAGAAGCCTGAAAATAAGAACCAGCAGGTGCAACAAGCTGACAAGTCACGAGGCCAAAAGGGCCCAAGAATAAAAGCTCACGAGAGTGAACGTCCCATGGTGGGTTCAGAATCCTAGATTCTTAAAAGGCTAAAATTCTCATTCAAAGCTTTTCCTCTTGGGATCTTGAGTTCCCACTCCCTACCCACAAGCTCCCAAGAGGCTTGGGACTCACTCTAAAGGCAACCTAATTTCAGTCTTCTTTCATGTAACAAAATCAGATTTTACCAACCTCTGCTCTGGATAATAACTTCAGTACACTAGGGTTTTTCAAACTACAGATCATAAAATCAATTTAGTGGGTAAAAACCATCTTTTCTTTTTTAATAAAACTAGAGGCCTGGTGCACAACATTCGTATACTGAAGTGGGGGACAGTCCGTCAGCACAGCCTGCGCCCTCTCATAGTCCAGGACCCCTCGGGGGATGTCCACCTGCCGGCTTAGGCCCACTCCCCTGAGGGGTCCTTAGCGCTGCCATGGAAGCAGGAGAGGTTCCTGCCACCACAGCTGTGCTTGCCAGCCATGAGCCCGGCTTCTGGCTGAGCGGCACTCCCCCTGTGGGAACACACTGACCACCAGGGGGCAGCTCCTGTGTTGAGTGTCTGCCCCCTGGTGGTCAGTGCACATCATATTAACCAGTTGATCCACTGTTCAGTCGATTATTAGGGTTTATTATATAGGATAGTAGAGAGTAGAAAATATCAGCATGCATTGGCTGAGAAACCTCTTACTCTGGGTCATGTATGAAGTACACAGTCCTGTATAGTCATCATCAGCCCTCCAAAACACAGATGGCCTTCATTCTAAATAAAATGAAAATCCTTTCTCACTAAAAGTCAGAGGGAAAACATGTTTTAAATTAATCTCCATGGCAGAAAAATTCTCTTGCAAACTAAAGTCAAAAACTTCCTGCAAATGTCTTCCCCAAGATATTTATTAATTACAAAGAGGAAAAATACATAACATTATGGAAGAGAAACTCAGCAGACACCACCTTAACCAAGTGATGAAGGTCAACATCACCAGTAATAAGACATGTTGACGCCATGAAACCCCTGAAATGATATGAGGGAAAAGAGCACAATATTACTTATGTGGTGTTCTTATCAAATTTGCATAACTTCAATTTAATCATGATACAACATCAGAGAAACCCAAATTGAGGGCCATTCTACAAAATGAATTAAATTAGATAATGATGAGATAAGATTTATCAGAGTTTCTAGTAAGTGCCTGAGTGGCTAGAAATAGTAGTTGATGACAAAAGTTACTGATCAACACCATCACAGTAAAGCCCTAACTTTCTCAATTTACTTTAAATTGACTGGCATTCCTCTGAGATTGAGAAACTGTCCCAGAGCAGAAGAGATCAAAGATCCTGGACTGGATCCTGGAACAGGAAAAGGATGTTAGAGGAAAAAATACAGTTCCATTAATAGCGAGGTAACAATGTTAATTTCTTGGTTGTGATAACCATACCATGTTAATATCAGGGGAAGTTGGGTGACGCATACATGGGAACTTTACAAGAAGTATAAAATTATTTCAAGATTAAAGCTTTTTAAAAAACGTTTTTCTGAAGAAAGGACCAAGAGTGTTCTGTCCCATAAACTATGTATCATTTCAACGCAGTAAGAGTGGTGTGCCTCAATTCTCTAACCCTAAACATTATGAGCACAGGATGTATAATTTGCATATAATTAACTTAATACACAGGGAGAGCTGTGAAGCTGTCGCTCTTTAACCAGCTCCTCCCCAGCTCTCTCCCACCTCTCCCACCCTCCTATTACCCAAAAGGAAGACCACCAAGATTCCCTTTTCCTCCTCAGAGGGAACAATGCGAGACATCCTACAGATGCTGGCCTACGGATTCCTAATTCCTTATAAGCACCCGCAAAAGGAAAGACTGGGGGTGGCATGGCAGTTATTAATGCAACACATGTTTTCTGAGTACCCATCTAGGCCAGGCATGGTTCTAGGCTCTGGGGAAACAGCCAGGAACAAGACCAACAAGTTACTGGCTCTCACAGAGTTTATATCCAAGGAGAGAGACAATAAACAAGGGAACAAACAAAAATGCATTCATAGGCACACAGCACGCATGTGCACACGCACACAGACACACACATATATCTCCACACACAACCCCCTCCTCTGCCAAGCCTGGGTCTGTGATACCCAGTGAGGGCTGGGGTTGAAGAAAGGCTCTCACAAAAGCAGTAAAAGAGCCTGGAAGGATTTTACACAGGAGTCAAACTGTACACAGGCGCACAGGGATCGGCCCTCTTCTTCCTTTAATCCCTCCACAAGGGCAGTCAACAGGTGCCACCAACATGCCCCAGCCTCCTGCAACCACTGCCCCATCCCCCAACTAAAACCGCTTCCTCCAGAGACAGGAGCCAAAGGGCCTCCACCTGTGCAGCCGCCTGAGGCTGGTGCACCCCTCCCTTCCCCCCTTGCTGACCATGACCTTAAATTCGCCTGCTTCTCTCACTGCTTGGCCCTCCACACCTGCCTCCTTAAGTGTAGGCTGGCAGTAACAACGGTGATTATAAAAAGTTAATGGTAGCTATGATTTAATGAAAGGTTATGATGTGCCTGGAGGTGTGCTGGACGCTCTCTATTCTCCTTCTTCCAATCCCCTCCACACCTTGCGCAGTATTATTTCCCAGCAGCATCTTCAAATGTTGTAGCTTCAGGACGCTTATCCTATGACAAACTCCTAAGGAGCCCAAAGAGCTTTTACCAATGTAGGCAAACCTATTTATAGTTACCATATTAGAAATTGAAACTGAAAAAATATTTAAGCACAATGCACAGCACCCAGAGCCACATCATCATCGCACATCATACAGCTCCTGGAGACTCCACTCCACCCCGATGAGAGATGAGGGTGAAAAGGCAACACATCCCAGCAGCCTTACTGTGGAAACAGCTGACTGCAGCCCCCCTAACAGAGCATCAGTGGTGCCCAGGCATCTCTGGACCACACTCCGAGAATCACTGTTCCACTAGGAAAGAAACAGCCTTAAAGAGGAAAATCAGCTTGCCCAGCTCACTCAGCCAGCCTCCTGAAGAGCTCTGGCCTCACCCAGGTTATGCAAGTCTGCTGTCCCCTCTGTCCCCTGTGCTCCCCTTCACTCTTCCCTTTCTCTGCTATGGTCTCCCTCGGAAACAGCGATCACTCCCCCCACACCCACTATCACCTTCAAGCGACCCACCTCCAAATGTGCACCCGCAGAGCCTATAACTAACCTGCGCTCTTACCACCCGGATGCCCCGCCAGCACCTGAGCCAACTCAACTGAATACCACAATCCTCCACTCCAGCCAGCTCATCCCCACATCCTGACTTTTTGAGAAAAGTCATTCTTCTACTTAATATGGCCCCAAACCATTCAGTCAGCTTTGACTCTTCGCCTCGCTATGTCCTGCTGATTGGTCTTCGGAATGTCTTTTGCAAATGCAAAAACAAACAAACAAACAAAAAAACAGGATATAAAAAAGTGTACACATTATGTCCATACATAAACTGGGGGGAAAGACTGGATTCAAATGCACCAAGACTTTACAAGGAGTTATCTCTGGATCATGGGATGATGAGCAATTGAGATATGATTTCTTTAATACACTTTTCAGCATAGCACACAATTTTTATAAGCATACTTTATTTTCACAATCCGAAAATACTGTACAATGAAAGCTTCCTCTGGGTTTGATTTGTAAGTTTCATCCCTTGACCATGCCCTTTCCTATTACAATTCCGACCTAGTCCAGAATCACACTCTCATGGGTCACATTTCAGTTCTCTTTATGGTCTTCTTGCACTGGCCTCTGAGACCTCCGGGTCTTGCCTCACAGAATATGAGAGGAAAGTCAATGGGGTACTAGTGCATAGAAGGCGCTTAGCACAGCGCTTGGCAAACAGTAAATAAATGTCCATCATTGCAGTTAGATGCAACTGCTATTCGATGAAACTTCTGAAACCACTAACTGGCCAATGACAACCCTATTTTAAAACCATCAGTAGTTCCCAGTGCCTAATAATAACAGCCAATATTTACAAAGCTCTTACTGTGGGGCCCAGCACTACTAGCAAGCATTAGCTCACTGAATCACCATCTCAGCCCCCTGAGGTGGGTTCTGTGAGATCTCCATTTTACAGGTGAAGAGAATGAAGCGAAGAGAAGGAAGCTAGGATGTGGTAGAGCTGAGAGTCAAAGCCAATGCAGTCTTATTGTCCAACAGAACTTTCCACAATGATGGACATTTTCTATCCTATACAATAAACAGCTGATATGCTAATTAGACTGAACAGCAGAATGACCGTTTGCATGACCTTCCGGACAAAGCTGGTGCTGCGAGGACAGAGCCCCTTGCACGAATTTCATGCATCAGACCTCTAGTATCTGCATAATTCAGTATGTGGCTACTGAGCATTAAAAATGTGACTAGTGCAACTGGGTGACTAAATTTTCCCTTTATTTCATGTTAATTTAAATGGGCACATGTAGCCAATGGCCACCACACTGGCCAGCACAGACTGGCATATAAAAGCACAAACTCCCACGCTTGGTAAATAAAAGTTCTCACAACACCCTCCTACTTTCCTCTCAACTAATTCCTACAAAGAGCTGTAGTAAGTCTAAAAGTCCTGGTAACTGCACTCAATCCTACCTCCAGCCATTCCAGCCCTCCTCTCAACCAAACCTCTGGATGTGGAGGGGCTTTAGAAGGTGGAGTAAGAGAGACTTGTGTTCAAACCCTGGCTCCACAGACACCTGGCTGTGGGACTTGGAGCAGGTTGTTTTAGCCGGTGAGCCCTTGAACCTCATCTGTAGAATGGGGTGACAGTGCCACCTTCCAAGAGCATCTGGCAAGACACATCTACCATCTAAACGTTTGCTAGTAATATACCTTCAGGGCTCAATTCAAACTCCACCCTCTTCTCTAAGAGGCCAGTGGAAGCCTGGGAGTTGTTTGTGTGCTGTTGTCTGCGCCTTCCCTGCCCCTAGACAGCAATCCCTTGAGGCCAAGGGTTTGTCATCAATGAGCTTCCCAGCAACAAGTCACCATACAAGGGGCTCTAGAGGGAACTGGAGCCAGCTCAGCCAGTATTACTATCTGAGGAGTCTCTGATTTGCTCTGTAAAATGGGGATAAAAGCCCTCATTCAGTCAGTTAGTGGGAGGAGGAAACGAAGTTGCCCACATAAAGAAATAAGCATGGTAGCCCTGCTGGCTTGGCTCAGTGGTTGAGCGTCAACCTATGAATCAGGCAGGGTCAGGGCACAGGTCCATCCCCAGTGGGGGCCATGCAGGAGGCAGCAGATCAATGATTCTCTCTCATCACTGATTTCTGTATCTCTCCCTCTCTCTTTCTCTCTGAGATCAATAAAAATATATTTTTTTAAAAAAAGAAATGAGTTTGATGTCAGGATGCAGGCAGCCCCTCAACAGAGACCTCCCATCCTTAGTATAAGTGACATCTGTCACCATCATCACAGACTTAAGAGACAAACCATGAACTATGTTGCTGATACTACCTGCTCTTAAAACGGGAAGACTTCAGTACACCCCAAGGATATCACTCCCAGCCAAAATACTACTGGGACTTTCCTTCTCTTTTTAACTTGGTAGACATGACACTAAATTCCACCCGAGAGGCTCATCAGGAGGAGAGGCGAGAACAGTCAGAAAATGGAAGGAATGAGGAGGACATGCCTGATCAGATAAGAAAGCACATTACAAAACTACCACCGGGCCCCTTGCCAGTACTGGGTAAATGTATTTTTTTGGTAAACCATTTTTAAATACTTGTTATTAAATAAAGCTACAGAAATTAAATTGTAAAAACAACAGTAATAACAATAACCAATCAATAGTGAGCCCTTGCCAGATGTCAGCATGTGGAGAGCTTTATCCTCATGTATTACCTCATTTGAACCTCACGACAGTGTTTTTCAAACTGCCAGCTGCAGCCCCTTAGTGGATCTGGAAGTCAACTTAGTAGATCTAGAAATAGCATTTTTTTTTAAAGGAGACAGAATAGAATAGGATAGGATAGAAAATATAAGAGTAAACTGCTTGAAACACCCCATGAATCTTTTACATTATCTACAGAGTTTCAATTTAAAATTTTTGTTATTGTGAGTTATAGTAAAAACTGTTTTAAAAAAGATCTCATAACTTATGAGGTATATGCAATGACTATCAGCATTTTACAGATGCAAAAACTGAGGCTTACAACAATTAAGTTACTTGCTCAAATTTACCCAGCTCATAAATGACAGTCAAAATTGGAACCCAGGCAGGCTGCCCTCAGATCCTGACCCTGTGAATACTGGCAGATCAGTGCGATAGGGCCCTGAAGATCATTTAGTGTTTCCATGGGGGGAAAAACAGCAAGTGAAACCAACAGGAAATGGGAAAATTAGTTACCAAATTATTATTTTGTTGTCTCATCAGAAGGTAACAAACTATCTATATTATAAAAGGCCAGTGGCCGTAACGCCATAACGACCAAATGGCCAGTCACCAGGAGGTGCATTGATGGGTCTCGCGGCGCGGTGGGTCTGGGTCCTGGGCGATTCTGCATGCTGGGCCTCTAGCATCTTATAAAATTGTAGAAAATGACCAGTGAAAAGACTAGTCATAAAAACAATGGGAGAAATCACAAAGAAAAAGGTACACAGACAATACATAAACATTAAACTATCGCCCATAAAAGTTATGATCACATTTCTGCTAATGTTTTACTCATTTTAAAGAGCAGAGCTGTGACTAGCCTAAGAACTGAATTTGGGCAATTAACTATGTTTCCCAATCTGTAAAATGGTATGACAATAATAGCCTCTCCCTGATAAGCCTGTTGCAAGTACAGTGGGGCCTTGACTTATGAGTGTTCCGACTAACGAGTTTTTTGAGATACCAGCTGTCTCTCCGCCGATATTTTGCATTGAGTTGATAGAGTAATTTGAGTTAACAAACTCCTTAAGGAGCTCGGTCTCGGAACGAATTAAACTCGTAAGTCAAGGCCCCACTGTATTAGATTTTGTACCTCTGGCATAGAGCAAATTCTCAATAAAGGTAGCTGCTATTATGTGATGCAACACAATGGCTCTTTGGAATGTGAAACTAATATTCTGCCACATAACCAAAAGCCACAAAATAATAAAAACAAATTCATCGCTTCTTAGCTTGAATAAAGCATCAGGTGTCCCTTACAAGGAGGACTGGTTACTGCCAAGGCTCCTAGCTCAGAAACTCAGTATCTCCCCACCTCGCGCCCATCCTTTAAGAGCCTGGCTGCAACAGCTGCCCTCACTTTCCAATCACTCCAGGCCTTTCCTTTCTGTTGGTTGCTTCCTCTTTGCCTGAAGCTCCTCTCCTCTAAAAATTAACATTAAAAAATTTACATATGCACCCCTATGTTAACAGCAGAGGTATTTATAAAACACGGAAAACAACCTATGTGTCTATCAACAGATGAATGGCTAAAGAAACAGTGATTCACACACACATACACACACACACACTCTGGAATATTATTCAGGTATAAAAAGAAAGTCCAGAGGGTGGAGGAATTGGATGAAGATGGTCAAAAGCTACAAACTTCTAGTTATAAAATAATTAAATACTGGGGATGTCAATGTTCAACATGACCATAGGTAACACTGCCATATGGTATATCTGAAGTTGTTAAAAGAGTAAACCCTAAGAGTTCTCACCATACCAAAAAAAAAAAAACATTTTTTTTTAAATTATATGAGACTAGAGGCCCAGTGCACGAAATCCGTGCACAGTAGGGTCCCTAGGCCTGGCCGGCAATCAGAACTAATCTGTGGGGTGACCGGCAGGGCAATCGGGAGCCCCGGCTCACACCCACCTTGGCTGGCCTGGCGCCACCCATTCACTGGCCCCACCCCCTGCCACCACCACCAGTCACCTCCCTCTGTGGGGTGACCAGCAGGGTGATGGGGGGGGGGGGGGGAGGAAAGGGCCCTGGGGCCTGCTGGCTGGGGGCAGCTCTTGCAGTGAGCATCTGCCTCCTGGTGGTCAGTGTGCATCATAGCAACCGGTCTTTCTGCTGGTCTGTCAATTTGCATATTACGGTTTCATATAGATAGATGATGGATGGTAACTAAACTTATAGTAGTAATCATTTCACAATATATGTAAGTCAAATCATTATGCTGCACACCTTAAACTTGCACAGTGCTATATGTCAATTATATCTCAATAAAACGGGGAGGAAAAAAAATGTTTATCAACTTTCTTTAATCCTCCCAAACAACCAGCTAAAAATTTTTTTCTCCAGTGCCAATGACTTTTTAGGTAACTTTTAAAAATTACATAAACAATTTATTAATTATTAATTGTAAAATGACTCCTGAGCAAAGTAAAAATTTAAACAGTATAAAGAGAAAAAGAAAAGCTTTCTATCTTCACCTAACAATTCATCAATTCCCTTCTTGAGAGTTACCACTGTTAGGCCTCTTATGACTAGGGGCCCAGTGCATGAATTTGTGCACCTTGAAAGGAACTGTGGACGGTGAGGCTGCAGTGGGCACAGGTGCAGGTCTCAGCCCATCCTACGCACCCCCAACTGGCCCCTCCCACCACAGCACCTGGTCCCCTGTCTACAGGCAGCCCTGCTCCTGCCGCCACTGCTCCCATGCACTGATGGCGCCAACCCCACTCACACCTGCTGATGGCACAGAGCAATTGGATCTGGTGCCAGCAGTAGGTGTGAGCGGGGTCAGCACCGTCAGTGGGTATGAATGGTGGCTGCTGCCCCTATCGCCCCTCAGGAGCAGGGGGAGGTGGAGAAGCCCTAAGGGGTTTTTGGGCCAACAGCCACTGCTCGCACCCGTTGACGGCGCTGAGCGATCAGGCCAGTGCTGAATGCTGGCAGTGGGTGCAAGCGGCGGCTCGAACGCCAGCAGTGGGAGTGAGCGGGGCCAGTGCCGGCAGTGGGTGCCAGCGCCGGGCGGGACCATGCACACAGGAGCAAAGAATTTTCAATAACCACCAGAGGCTTGCCTTGATGACAGCGACTGGTGCCCTGCCTTGGTCTGGTGCCCCTGCTCACCTGCTCCACCATCCCGCCACAGCCGATGCCCGCCATGTTCTGTGCACACCTCCTGGTGGTGAGGACACGTCATAGCAACCAGTTGTTTGGTTGTTCTGCCATTTGGTCTATTTGCATATTAGGGTTCTATATATATAGATTCCACACAGACATAGCATGTGCGTGTGCATATATGTGTATATTTTTTTAACACGCATTCATAAAATTCTACTGTAGTATGTGTGACTCTCTTGCTTTTCTCACTCAATCCCCTATCCTGGAATTCTTTTAAGATGAACACATTATTTATAAGAACTGCATATCATTCTATCAAAGGAATAGGCCATAACTTAATTCCTCCATCTTTGTACATTTAGGTCATTAATGGTTTTCTGTTACAAACATCCTTACACATACATCTTGGTAGGCAGGAATATAATCCATAAAATAAGTTCTTAGAAATCAAACTGCCTGATCAAAGTGTTTATTAAATTCTAATCTGACAATTACTATCAAATTTTCCAATATGAAAGTTTTCAAGGTTTTAGCCTTTATGCTTCTATTACCACTCCTTCACCAGCACTTGATGTTCTGTTTACAGTCACCAATCCCACTAGTAAAAGATGGTTTCTTATTGCTATTATAACTTGTATGTCTTTCCTTAGGAGTTAGGCCTAGTGTTTTTGGTTGGCCACTTGTATATATCTTTCCACTTCACTACCAACTTCTGGATCATTATCTCTCTTTGAAACAGCTCTTTGAAAGATAATCAATGCCCTTCTCTTCAAGACCAAGGACGTTATCTTCCTGGGATCATCAGAGCACCATTCTGGCAACATCTGACAGCAATAACCACCTCCTCCAGGAGACACTTCTTTCCCTGCTATGACAATTGGCTGTGCTGGTCCTCCATGAGGGGTGAGCCTATCTTCCCCCCTGGAATCCTAAAGAAGAGCATATCCTAGTGTCCAATCTCTGGTTCCCTTTCCTTCTCACTATAACATTCTTAAAATGTCATCTCATCCCTGGATGGTGTGTTCCGTAGTTAGAGCATCAGCCCACACACCAAAGGGCTGTGGGTTAGATTCCTGGTCAAGGGCACATACATGGGTTGCAGGTTCCACCCTGTGGGAGGCAACTAATCTCTCTCTCTCTGTCTCTCACCCCCTCCCTCACTCCCTTCCACTCCCACTAAAAATCAATGAAAACATATCCTCGGGTGAGGATTAACCAACAACAACAAAAAATGTCACCTATGTGCAAGACTTCCAAATGTCAATCCTCAGATCATCTGAGACCTAAACCCATGAGTCTCTCTGCTAAAGACCAGTAGAGAGACGGATGTTCTTACCACATTCCAGATAACAAACAGGGTCAACACGTGGGCAGCACTCTGTGCTGGATACTGTGCTTGTACTTGTTACTTACTGTATCTCATGTAACTTTACATATCCAAGAGAGAATATGCCAACCTCGCTGCCCACCTTCCCAAACCTCTTCTGCTTGCTTGATCATCAAACCTCAGTTAATGACTATGTTCTTCCCTTTTCCCCTCCTTCCCACCCAAGAAGCTGCCAAATCCTCTTGAATTCTACCAGTAAATGTCTTTTTTTGTTGTTGTCAATCCTCACCCTCACCCCAGGACATGTATATTTTTTCCACTGATTTTTAGAGAGAATGGAAGGGAGGGGCGGAAAAGAGAGAGAGAGGAGAGAAACATCGATGTGAGGGAAACACATCAATTGGTTGCCTCCTGCATTCACCCCGACCAGGGCCAGGGATGGAAACTGCAACCAGGAATGTGCTCTTGACCAGGAATCCAACCCACAACCCTTTGGCGAACAGGCTGACGCTCTAACCATTGAGCACACCAGCCTGGGTGAACACTAAATGTCTTGCTGTATCTATCCAGCCTTCCGATAATCACTTCTGGCCCAAACCCCTGCTTCCTTACCTTCTACCCCAATCTTGATGTCACCACCAGAGTTCTCTGCTGACAGCACAAATATCATCACTTTAATTTACATCCTTCGAGCACATGACTTTCAGACATGTTTCCTGCCACCCCTCCATAAGCCTGGGCTCCAGGCCTACAACAGCAAGGCACTGCACTTGCAGCACCCCTCCCAGATAGCCCTCACCAGACAGTAGCTCCTGGAAGACACTGATCAGACCTCAGCACCTTGGCCCCCAGACAGCACCAGCACAATGCAGTACATTTGGAGGGTGCTTAATAAATGCTTTCTACAATTACTCGAACCAATCTTCTAGCAGGTGCTCCTATCATTCCAAAGAAGGAAAGGGACTATGGACGACATGTAAATCCAGAACAAATAAAAATCTTTTAAATCATCTAAATGCCTTTAGGGTCTGTTTGTCTTATATGACTGAATATATATAGAAACATACATACTTTCTTAGAACTTACAGAAAGGTCAAACTCCTTCCCTAAAAAAACTTAGAAGTAAGTTGAAAATCACAAAAGTACATACTGGTTCCCAATTGTTACAAACCATAATAAAAGTCCTTATTTGCCAACAGAAACAGGGATTCAGGGGAGTCAAAGAAGGTTCTGATTTTATGATCTTCTGATGCCCCAATCACCTTCAGAACTACCAAACAATGACCTCCACAAACCAATACGATGAAAGGCGAAGACCTTATGGAAAGTCAAATGCCCAACAACTTGACTGAGAGCCAATTAAAAACAAATGGCCCTGGCCAACTGTGCCAATCAATTCGGAGGAAACGCCATTTAGGCCTACTTCATTCTTTAAAGTTAAAACAATTTTAAAAGTAACTCTTCTAATGCATCTTTCTAAACTGACTAGAAAGAGGTCATTGAAAAGCAAGTCCAGATTACTTTTCCATCAATTAAGAGTCAAGTCATTCTGAAAAGCATGACTTTGTAGAAATACAGAAGATAAATCGTGCTTGTAACTCTGCCCCTCTGTTAATGTCAGCATATTTCAAACACGTGTACTGTGTCCTTTTTGTGTGTGTGTTTTTCTCCTACAGGAGTCAAAACTGTGTTCAAGTTTTCTCATGCACTCGTTAATCTGAAGTGAACTGTAAATTACTGATTAGAAGTTAGGGTTCATATTCAGGGAATCGAAATAATTTCTTAAGAGATTTTTTTTAAAGAAAAGGTTATCATTGTTAGCACTTCAAGAACTTCTGAGTTGGCATAGCTGGAGGGGTGTGCGCCTGACAGCTCGTGGCGCCCCATGACCACTCGCATGCCCCCTGGAGGACTTTGCACCTTCATAAAAGTGATCACTTAGTTCTTTTTAAAAGGGGAACAAGCAAACCTCAAGTTCATCTTTTCCGTGGCCACGTGAACTCTTTACCCCCAGGGTCTCCTCCAGGGCAGCATGAGAGGGGCAGCGAAGCATAAAGTGTTCCAGGCCCCCAGAGGCCACAAGCAGGGCCAGGCGGGCCAGGGACCAGCCCCTGACACCAAGCCCAGGCTGGCCTGGGAGGGGAGTGGGAGACCAACTTCCTCGGGGTGAGGGGACCGAGGGGAGCCGCCTGCACCGCCCCCACTCACCTGCGATTCAGGGGCCGGACCCTCACGGCCACCTTGACCGATGCCATTGCTCATCCCGGCCCGGCCCGCGCGGGGTCCCACTTGCTCAGCTCCCCGCGGGCGCCGGCGACTCTCGCGACTCCGGCCGCCGCTCCCGCCCACTTCCCTGTCGGCCCCCGCCCCTCGGTTCCCGGCCGGACCTGGCGCCCCGCGGCGGCCCCACCTGCCCGGCCACTGAGCATGCCCAGAGCAGCTCCGCCCCGCGTGATCCGGCTCGGGCTTGGCAGCGGCCCGGAGGCGCGGAGGGGCGGGACCGGGCTGCCGGGCGCCGCCGCCGGAGGTCGGGAAATCGGGAAGATCCCGCGGAGGGCAGGGGCCGGGAGTCCCCGAGGGCGGCCCGGGCTGAGTGATTTCAGGAAAACTGGAACCCCAACCTTATCCCATGGAAAACTGGAGAGAAGGAGGTGGTCGCAGTCATTTATAGCCAGAGCAAGGACCACAATCCTGGAGCACAGATGACTAGAAACAGTATTTCAGCCTTAGACAGGGACCTGGCTCATCCAATTTGGAGAGCGAGAAACTTAGGCGCAGCGACGATCGCAGCTTGCTAGTGGGGAACTCCTCTAGGGCCTTCTCTGCTGCTGTGTGTGTCTCGGACGCCGCCATTCAGCGATACAGGGAAATTGAAAGTTAAAAAGGTACTAGATGTTTTTAATGCGGGCGAAAATAGCTATTTTGGCTGCAATCGGATCTTCATTAGACTTTCTTACACTTATTTACAATGTAGTAGTTTAGTTTTAATCGTAAGGGATTTAGGAGTGTGGATGACCCTCTCTTTACGTGTTAGGGCCTCTAGAAATGAGGTCCTACCCAGCATTTTTTTTTTTTAGTGAGTTACCCCTCCTCCCCTCCCCCACACACCCCACTCCCCAGACCTCCCCACCCCCGCTCCCAGTCATCCCCAGGATGTAAATTCATTCATGCAAGCAGTCAGTCATGCATGCATTTGTGCATTCACTCACACACCCAAGAGTCCACCAAGGAGCCACAGGATCACCTGCAGCTCATAGTTAACCGAGGCATCAGCTCTGCCTCTTCCTCCTGCTGCCCTGCTCTGGGAGGCTCAGCACGACAGTCCAACCCACCCCCGCCCGGAGATCCCACCTTTCAGGCCCCGCGGCTGACAGATGGGGGACTGGCAGGCCCACTGAATACAGTCCTCAGCCCTCAAGATCCACTTTGGCCCCCAAGCCCCTAACGAGGCCACAGCGGGATACTCTGCCCTCCCCCCTCCCGCTCCCCGCCAGTATTTCACACCCTAGGACACCCCGAGCTGGTTGGCTGCGGCCCTAGTTCAAATGAAGGGGAGAGGACCAGGTAACGAGGGGCTGCTCCTCCAGGAAGCCACTCTGCAAAGGAGGCAGAAAGGAGTGCGGGCTGGGCTCCAGGGTTTGAGCCCAGCTCCAACACTAACTAGCTTTGGGAGTCCTGCAGTCTGAAATACTGGGCGCCTCTGGGGCTTTTCCCTTACTGAAGATCAGCAACAACTCCAAGGAGTTGGTTAATGCATTGAGATGATGCCTGCAAACATGTGACCCACTCAGACTAAAAATAAAAATGAATCACTAGATCATCAGCTTCCCTAGGGCCCCGCGACAAGCGTAGCATCGGCGTCCCTCGCGTTCCTACAGCTCTGAAAACCCCGACCATTCTTCCCTGGCGCCGCGGCGCAGAGCTGGGTGCGGATTTGACAACCCGGCGCGGATTTGACCACCCGGCTGCGGCAAAACCCGGAGCGCGGGCCCTCGGAGCGGGCGGAGCATGCGCAGAACGGCGGGCTGGCTGGAAGCGGGGAAGGGGCGGGCGCAGAGCCTATGCAGCCCCAGGCAGGAGCAGGGGGTCCGCCTTATATGGGAGCCGCTTGGGGACAAACTGCCTGGGCGTCCCTCCCAGCAAGGCGTGACCCGGCACCCCAGGGTGCCCCCTGCGTGGGTTGGGGCCCTCAGTGCACGGAACGTCAGAGGGCCCAATTCTGAAAGACCACGAATCAAACTTCGTGGTTCTAGTTTGCTCATTAAAGCGATTCTCTGTGCCTGGGTTTGAGTGGTTGGTTGTTTGGGAGATTTCATTCCTCGTCTGTTCATGTGTTTCCAGCAGCCTACACTTGCCTGTAAACCCCCATCCTTCAGGGACTTTGCCATTTGACACAGAGACCATCGCAGACCCGCAGACACTGTAGACCCCCAAACAGCGCGCCCGGTGCTTATGAATAGGGACGTGGCAGCAGGGCTTCAGCTCACCCCGGGTGGGGAGGAACAGACACTTGGCCAGAGAATATTTCCAATGGAGAGGAGGAAGACGTTTTTGAAAGGGAAGGTTAATCTTTAATGTGCATACTTTCGAGTGCTTTGCAAGCTTTAACCCTTACACGAATCATCTGCGGATCTTGTAAAACTGCAGATTCTGATTTGGCAAATCTGGAGTGAGATGCTGCATTTTCAACAGGTTCCTGGGATTGTGGATGCTTATAGTCCGCCACCCACACTTAGGAGGAGCGAGGGATTAGTGATCTCTAAAGTGTGGGAGCTTTGAAACACAGTGAAAAACATTCATGGGTCTCAATGCAGAGTCCAAAGGGTCAGTGAATAGAATTCAGGAGTTAAGTCCAAAATTTACTGGCTTAGAATGAGAACAATTTATTATTTCTCATTGTTATTGGGTTGCTGGTCTCACCTCAACTTCTGTATGGGGCTAATGGCTGGAGGTGGGTTCAGTTGGGATGACTGGCAAGCCTTTTTCCTCTTTTTCTTTTTCATCTTCAAAAAGCTTAAACTAGGTTTCTAGTTTTTAATGTATTTTTATTGATTTCAGAGAGAAAGGGAGTGGTAGAGAAAAATAGAAACACCAATGATGAGAGAGAATCATGATTGCCTCCTGCACGCCCCAAACCTGTAACCTCCTGGTTTATAGGTTGATGCTCAACCACTGAGCAACACCAGCCAGACTATACGAAGTTTCTTTGTTTGGCAAGGTAGCCTTCTTGCAGGGCATGCCCAGTGACTGATGTCCCACTAACCAAAGGCAGCAAGCCTAACATCAGTGTGGGAGGTGTCTCCCACTGGGAGGGGGTGCTCATGGGAGCCACTAAAGTTACAAATTTATCAGAAGGTCCAAAAACTTTGATAAGAATATATATTCTAATCTAATAAAAGACAAACATGCAAATTGACCATAGCTTTGCTATGCCTTAATCCATGCCCACCAGCCAATCAGAGCAACTATATGCAAATTAACCCAACCAAGATGGTGGCCAGCAGCCATGGAGCTGAAGTGAGTAGGAGGCTTAGTTTCTCCAGTGATGGAGGAAGCCAAGCTTCCCAGCTGGCTCTGAGCTTCACTGAAGGCAACAAAGTTTCAATTATAGAAGGTAAATAAATCCCAGAATTTAAAAAAAGAAAAAAAGGAGAGGCTGGGAGCTTCCGTCGCTGGGGGGCTTGGCCAGCCTGAAAACGGCCCGCAACCCCTCACCCAGACTGACCAAGCACCCCAGTGGGGACCCCCCCCCCTGAAGAGGGTGTGACCAACCTGCAAACAGTCATCAGCCCCTCACCCAGGCTGGCCAGGCACCCCAGCGGGACCCCCACCCTGATCTGGGACACCCTTCAGGGAAAACCAGCCTGCCCCCACCCGTGCACCAGGCCTCTATCTTATATAGTAAAAGGGTAATATGCAAACTGACCCGAACAGCAAAAAGACTGGAAATGACTGGTCACTATGACACACACTGACCACCAGGGGGCAGACTCTCAATGCAGGAGCTGCCCCATCGTGGTCAGTGCGCTCCCACATGGGGGAGCTCTGCTCAGCCACAAGACAGGCTGATGTCTGCCAGTACAGCGGTGATGGTAGGAGCCTCTCCCGCCTCCTCAGCAGCACTAAGGATATCCAACTGCAGCTTAGGCCTGCTCCCTGCTGGCAAGTGGACATTCCCCAAGGGCTCCCGGGCTCCCAGAGTGATATCTGACTGCCAGCTTAGGCCCAATTCCCCAGGGAGCGGGCCTAAACCAGCAGGTGGCCATCCCCCAAGAGGTCCCAGACTGCGAGAGGGCACAGGCCAGGCTGAGGGACCCCCCCAAGTGCACAAATTTTTGTGCACCAGGCCTCTAGTATGTATATATATGTATATGTACATATATATACATATATTTATATCTGTAATAGCCTCTAAGTAAAATGAGGTAGTTTTAGTAATACCAGAGATTTTGACACCTCTAAATATCACAAATATTTTTGAGTCAAAGTAGAATTGCTGCATCTTTCTCAAATTGTTAAACTCATTATTACTTTGAAATTATGCTAGTCATTAGACTGACACTAAATGTTATTTGTGTTATTTAATATAACCACATGTTCTCAATGACAAATATATTTTTCTTATATCTTGATAATTGTATTTCATTATAATTTTCTTTTTAATCTCATATATTTTATTTTATGCATTTAAAAATGTTATTCTGAAAATGTTGTTTCCACCAGACAACCAAAACCATCTATGGCACAAAAATGTTTACGAACCCATAATTTAAAAATTCATTTGGATGAGTAAAGGGCATTTCTATTTTCTTTAAAAGGTTGAATGGTGCTCTGGCCAGTGTGGCTCGGTTGGTTGGAGTGTTGTTCCATACACTAAAAGGTTCTATTCCCTGTCAGGGGTCAGGGTACATGGCTGGGTTGCAGGTTAGATCCTCAGGGATGAGTGTGGGAGGCTGACAATCGCTGTTTCTCAACCTGATATATATATATATATATATATATATATATATATATATATATATATATATATATATATATATATATCTATATATATCTCCACTCCCCCCCCCCACAAAAAAAAGAATCAATAAAAAAATATTGAATGGTGATGGAAAGGGAAAGAAAAGATTCCAAGCCTAGGTTAAAAACCCAAATGGTGCTAAATGAGATTGGAATATTAACCCAGTCACCAATAAGGTGTGTGTGTGTGTGTGTGTGTGTGTGTGTGTGTGTGTGTTCTTATTTTGTTTGCTTATTTTGATGTAGTTTATTTGGGTCTCCATTTATTGTTGAATTCTTTTTTATCTCTAATGTTCTGCAATCTTACTATTGCCAAATAGTTGTGATTTAAACTCTCTGAGTCTTAGCTTCTTCATTTCAAAGTGAGATAGCACTGGAATAGAATGTTCACTGCACCTCAGCGAAATACTTGAGTCATCTTGAAATACCATTATCAGGGGAAAAAACACTATATCCCTATCAGCTATATATACAGCTGTGTATTTTCCCTCTAGCCTCCAAGGAATAAAATTGATTACTTTCTCACAAGCATGACTTTTAAAAAACCTTGATAAACAGCAACCCGGCACACTTAAATTGGAATAAATGATACAACTGACATCTCAGAAACTCATCTGTTTTCCTATGTGCTGGAAGCCCTGACCTCAAGCTTTATATCACACAGTGCACTTAATATCTCCTTGTTGGGATACTTTATACCATGGGACTCAAGTTGAATTCAGGAGCTATGAAGTGAGCCAATAAACAAAAGTAAATGTTCTCCTGGTTTTCAAACAAATACATAATAGTATCAAAGACAAAAATCATAGATATTAAATCCAAACCCATTTATGTTTTCTAAGTCAAAACATGTAAAGGTAAATTTAGGATCGTCTAAAATACTAAACATTAAAAGCAAAGATAATTTGAAAAAAAGTGTTGTTTGGGGCCTGAGAGTGAAACCTGAGCTCCAAAGTAAAGTAAAAATAATCGCAAAAGTCATACATAGTAATTTTGCTACAAAGCTAGGGGCAGGCAGCTATGAATGCAGGCTTTCTTTTACAGCAAAAGTGAATTTAAAAAATGACACCAGATTCAATTTAATAGAAACTATCACCCTAAATCCTAGTCATTTATAAACTAAGATGAGAAAAGATTGCTTTCAATTGCATATAACTATACTTATGGTCACAAATAGTTCAGAATTGATGGACTTTGTCGAGTCTATGGCAGCATTTCAACTTCTTCAGAGTCAGAAACCACAGTTAGTGGAAGCGATGTGGAAAAAAATCATGAATGAATTAGTTTTGAAGATGGGCCTTGCAGAAGGGATGGAAATCAAACCCCCACATGGGTAAGGCACTGACTTTCTGAGAAGAGAAAATACCTTAAACAAATGTTGGGAAAGCAAGAGTCCTGCTCTGGGAATGGTGAGAAAGCCTCTTTACCTAAAGCAAAGTGTGAGCAGTTTAAAGATAGTTATTGTTGACCTAAGAAATGTCCAAACCTGTGGAGAATTTTTATGAATTTACACATTTGAGCCCAACTGATGACAATGGCCAAAAAGCAAAATCTCAAGGAACTGAGAAAATGCTCCATAGGATGACAATTTTGCACTTTATTTTATGCATCAGGCTCAAAGGAAACTTAAAGAAGTTACATGAAATCTATTGGTGGTAGATTAAGGGGGCAGGAGTAAGCAAAGCAGGAAAATCTCTGGGATTGAATAAAAAGTAAAATGGCCTTAGCCAGTTTGGCTCCGTAGATAGAGTGTCAGCCTGCAGACTGAAGGGTCCCAGGTTCGATTCTGGTCAGGGGCACATGCCCAGGTTGCAGGCTTGATCTCATTGTGGGGCGTACAGAAGGCAGCTGATCAATGATTCTCTCTCATCATTGATGTTTTTATCTCTCTCTCCCTCTCCCTTCCTCTCTGAAATCAACAAAAATATTTTTTTAAGTAAAATGGAGAAACACATCCTGGGTACAGGATAGTTGTGGGAACCCTAATCAGGTATGCTGGATGTTCAAGGCCAAGGCCAATTTCCCAGATGCAGGTGCAAAAGCAAGGACACAACAGTCACACTGTATTACGCAAGGGTGCCCTTCTGTAACCCAAAGACTGATGTCATTATTTGGGCAAGAAGCCTCTTTCGTCTAAGTTAGTATAAAGATGTGTTACTGACAAGCCAAGGCTAGGCTGCCTTTATCTAGGGCTGCTGTGTGTACAGAGGCTGCTTGGTGGGGCTACTATGTTTGTACAGCTCATATATTGGAGGCTGCTTTGTGAGAAAGATGTATTATTGACCAGCCGGTGTGCGGCTGCCTACTTTATGAGACTGCTATGAAGAACAATTTTGTCTGATAGCTCCTTGTTAGCAATAGCTACTGGGGCTACAATAAAGACTCTCTTATATACCCACGACTTCTCATATCTTCTCCGTCTAATACCTGGCAGGGGAACTGAGGACCTCACAATAGTTTATAGTTAGCGTTCACAACATGATGCTCTGGTGTGTGTGTGTATGTGTGTGTGTGTGTGAGTGTGTGTGCGTGTGTGTGTGCCCTGAGATGGTCTGGAAATGGAGATGACTCTGACATTTCAAAGGTATAGACAGTTGTGGGAAGCCACCCATTGGCTTCACTATCAGAGAAGTGTAAACAAGTGTCCCGGAATGGAATGCTGGTGAACCTTGAGCCCCTGGCAAGGGCCAGAGCTATGCACCGATTGTTTAGTCCAGATGATGGGGGCTCCGCTATTTTCTGACCAAACATTCTCAGAGTAAATCTTTCTAATGTTTACTGACCTTTAAGATAGTCTGTCTGTTACCACAATTACCTGACTAAGGGCTAGGTGTGTATCCAAAATTGAATAAAAGGTTGGCAAGGCCTGAGCACCAAGAGAAGTCCTTTCTCTTGCATTTGGGCTTTCCCGCCTGGCCCCCAATATTTCCAAATTATTATTTCTTGCCTCGTCTCTTTCATTTGCGTGCGGCCCCTTCTCCAGATCCCGAACCCTGAACCACGCAGGATGTGGACTCACCTACAGTAGACAGGTTCGCCTGACGTATAGATTTTGTCTAGGAAACTATAGGCCTAAGACATGACTATACACCATGACCCACGTTTAGTAGGAATTTTAATGTTAGAGCATCCCATGTGCTTCCTTTTATGGTAGGTGCTTAGGCAGACATGGGCAGAGTAAGAATGGTAGCCCAGGTACAGAAGGTCACCAGGGTGGAAAGCCTCAGGTACCTAGCCACTGGGCAAAACTGGGCTGGGACCTCACTCCCAGGGTGACTGTCCTTCCCATAGCATATGCTGGTCATGAGGTTTAGACCCCTTGATTTCTCATATGACTGGTTATGGGGTTCAAACCCTCCCCTGACTTTTCCTCCCCTGGTATGTTGCTAGTCATGTGGGTTAGTTAGACCCCCTTAGAGGAGGAATGAACAATGGGGCCAGAGAATAGCCCTTAAACATTAAGCCTCCAGGACAATGAAATTCTGATCTGAATTAAATACATCGAGGCCTCAGGTGTGTTTCAGCTCCAGACCCAGAGAAGCAGCAAAACCAGAGGAGCGAGGCCATCACTGACCTCAGGACCAGCTGCATTGACTAATGACCCCCTGCCCTGGCACCAACCAAGCAGTAGAAACCATGACCCTGAAAGGACATATGTACCTGGAAAGCTGATAAATATTCTATTGGGATTCTCCCCGGAGACTTCCAAATAAATGCCCTTTAGACGGAGGACCCAGTGCTGCTCTTCCTCTGGGAGCACTCCTGTGCCTTTCCTGTCCTCCTTTCTTCCCCCTCCCCCATACCCAGGGAGTCACCTTTACCTTTACCTTTCTCTCTCTTTCCCCTAAGCTCCAAGAGTCCTTCTTTTGCCTCTATAACTTGTTTTATGAACCTATTTCTTCTACTGCTCACTTATTCTATCTCAGTGACTTCCTAAATAAACTTTCTCCTATAGTTTAAGTCTTTTTTAAAATTTTCTTTATTTTAATTGATTTCAGCAGGAAAGGGAGAAGGAGAGAGAGAGCTAGAAACATTAATAATGAGAGAGAATCATTGATTGGCTGCCTCCTGCACGCCCCCTACTGGGGATCGAGCCCGCAACCTGGGCATGTGCCCTTGACTGGAATCGAACCCGGGACCCTTCAGTCCGCAGGCCAATGCTCTATCCACTGAGCCAAACCAGCTAGGGCTAGTTTAAGTCTTGAATCTGAATTCTTTCTTAGCCAGAACTCATGTACTCAGGTCCCAGCTCACCTGGTGCCGTTTCACCACCAACACTTTTGGTCTCTGGGTTTGTAAGGTCTGCCATGTAGGCTTCCTGTGAGCTTGTCAGGTTTAGTATGTGGTCCCTTTTCCATTCACATTATAAAACCTTCCTTGCAATGGCACTTTGCAGCAACCCTCAGTCTGGTGTAGGAGTCTGTTTCTCTTTCTCTTTAATATGGTTGGCCTGGTAACTTGGTCTTGCCCATAGAATGCAGCAGAATTAACTTTGCTATTACCCATCCTAGGCCTCAAACAGCCTTGTTTGCTCCATGGCTCCTGCTGCTGTCATGTGAGCAAGCTCAGACTAGCCTGCTGAATGATGGTTTTGCTAGGGGCAGAAATAGAATACTGGGGACTAGCTATAATTATAAGAAATATTAATCTTGGCAAATATGTTCTCCCATGCAGTGGGCTTTCTTGTTGTTTTGTTGATGGTTTCTTTTCTGTGCAGAAGCTTTTTATCTTTATGTAGTCCCATTTACTTATTTTCTCCTTAGTATCCATTGCCCTAGGAGTTGTATTGGTAAAGGTATTGTTACAACATATATCTGATATTTTGCTGCCTATTGATTCTTCTAAGATTTTTATGACTTCCCATCTTAAGTCCTTTATCCATTTTGAGTTTATATTTGTATATGGTGTAAGTTGGTGGTCTAGTTTCATTTTTTTGCATGGATCTGTCCAGTTTTCCCAACACCATTTATTGAAGACACTATCTTGATTCCATTGTATGCTTTTGCCACCTTTGTCAAATATTAACTGATCATCATGGGTTGGGTCAATTTCTGGCTTCTCTGTTCTGTTCCATTGGTCTATATGTCTGTTCTTGTGCCAGTACCAGGCAGTTTTGAGAACAGTGGCTTTGTAATATAGCTTGATATCTGGTATTGTGATCCCTACAACTTTGTTCTTCTTTCTAAGGATTGCTGTGCATATATTTGGGGTCTTTCTTCACTCTATGTGAATTTTTGGAGAGTTTATTCTATGTCTGTGAAATATTCCATTGGTATCTTAATGGGGATTGCACTGAATCTATAGATTTTTGGGTGGTATGGACATTTTAATGATGTTCCATGAACACGATATATTCTTCCATTTGTTTATGTCTTCCTCTACCACTTTTTTCAATGTCCTATAATTTTTCAAGTACAGGTCTTTTACCTCCTTAGTTAAGTTTATTCCTAGGTATCTTAATTTTTGGGTGCAGTGGTAAATGGGATTGTTTTTTTAATTTCTCTTTCTGTGAGTTCATTATTGGTGTATAAATAAGCCATAGATTTCTGGGCGTTAATTTTGTATCCTGATAGAATTCATTTAGGTCTACTAGTTTTTGAGATAAGGGTTTAATATGCAAAATTTACAGGGAACTCATACAACTTAACAAAAGGAAGATAAACAATCCAATCAGAAAATGGGCAAAGGACATAATAGACACTTTTCGAAAGAGGACATACAGAAGGCCAAGAGACATATGAAAACATGCTCCAAGTCACTAATCATCCAAGAGATGCAAATCGAAACAATGAGGTACCATCACACATCTGTCAGAATGGCTATCATCAACAAATCAACAAACAAGTGCTGGCAAGGATGCGGAGAAAAAGGAACTCTCTTGCATTGCTGGTGGGAATGCAGACTGGTGCAACCACTGTGGAAAACAGTATGGGGTTTCCTCAAAAAATTAAAAATGGAACTCCCATTTGACCCAGTAATCTCACTTCTAGGAATATATCCCAAGTAATTAGAAACACCAATCAGAAAGGATATATGCACCTCTAAGTTCATAGCAGCATAATTCACCATAGCTAAGATCTGGAAACACCCTAAGTGCCCATCAGCAGATGAGTGGATTAGAAAACGGTGGTACATCTACACAATGGAATACTACACTGCTGTAAAAAAGAAGGAACTCTTACCACTTGCAACAGCATGGGCGGACCTGGAGAGCATTATGCTAAGCGAAATAAGCCAGTTGGAGAACAATAATTATACAAGATCTCACTCATTTGTGGAATATAATGAACAACATAAACTGATGAACAAAAATAGAGCCAGAGGAAAAAAATATTTAAAAATATAATAGAAGTAATCCTGTTATTTGAAGATTTTTAATATTTCCTACAACTTTTGTGATATTACACTATGTTAGTACAGTTTTGGTAATATTGTTATATTTAAAATCTTTTTTCTTGAAATATTAATGTTTATTGCATGTAAAAAAAGGAAATATTAATCTTGCTTTGTTAACCATGATTGTTTTTTTCTGATTAAAGAAAGCACATTCTAACCTGGCTGGAAGTTGTATGCATAGACCTGGGAGCTAACCTGGAAATGCAGCCCATCTTCCTCATCCCAGAGCTGCCTATTATCATGGAAAGATTAACAACCTTGTTGCAGAAACTAGAGGCACCAGCCCTTTGCAAATCCCCAGCTGGCATTGTCTGTCATCTGTAACCATTATACCCATTTTTATTCCTTTTTGCCCACTTCCCCATGTAATCTTTGTCCTTGCACCCATATAAGCAGCTGGCTTATAGGGGGGTGGGCAGAGTAGATTTTCAAGGATGACCTGCTGCTCTCCCATACTGCCTGTATTATTGGAATAAACACTCATACATGATTCAACCCTGTATCTGCTTAATTGCCTCCAGTAGTGACAGGCAGCCGGGACACATTGGTTGTCCTGTTTCATTATGAACCAGTCAAACCTAGTGCCAAAGCCAATAGCCAGTCAAGCACCAGATGTGAGAGTGGGGTGACAGTGCACCAACCAGCTCCAGGCAACTCATTAGCTGATCACAGATATATGAGTGAGGGAGCCCAGAATGACAGAGCCCTTCCAGACCACCAAGCTGACGTGTAGACTGCATATGTCACCTCACAGTATGCAGCTTTGGCATAGGAATTATTTTAAGCTTAAGGCCAGGAAGAAGAAGCAAGAACACAAGAGCTCTTTGCCCTCCCTCATCTTCCTAAGAGCAGGACATAAATGTTCCTCTGTGAAAGTGTCCCTCCTCCTTCTTCCATGCCAAGAGAGGAACAACTCCTACTAGAAACAGAAAGTCAAAGCTTACTAAAAGAACCCTTATCTTCCATTAGTTCCCCCCATATATTTGCCACAGTATACTGCCCCTAGGAACTTAAACCCAACTTCCTTTGTCTAGACATTTCTCCGTAATTTGTTGCAATTTGTTAAAGTGGTATATGTGCTCCCAAGCCGAATTACTTTTGGAGTTTTCATTTCTTTTCTGTGATGCCTTTTATGTGTATATAAAATAAATCCTTCTTCCTGTTAATATTTCTTTTGTCAGTTTAATAATCATGCCCCAAATAGTAAACTTAGTTTTTTGTTCCTCCCTAACAAGACTCATAAGCAATAACCAATGGTTGTTGTTTAAGTCATTTGGTTCAGGGTATATGAGTACAGTTTCAGATCAGGGGTGGGGATAGGTCCTCGATATCATTTGGCCTGGCCCTGACAAGGCATTAGTGGTGATTTAATTAAATGCTTGACCAAATCTTGCAGGCTGAATTTTAAGTTGATAATTTTGTGTGGCCCACGAATGATGTTGTAAATATCCAAAATGGACTTGGCAGAAAAAAGCTTCTCCAACCCTGTTTTAGATGGATATAGTAATTCAGGAGTCTTTTTAATTATACAGAAATATATGTGACATATAAAAAAATCAAAACCAGAAATCTTGTAAAACAAGGGCTGTTAGAGTTGTAGGTTGCCACTGAAAGGGTCTTAAAGGTCATTTCTTACTTACATATGAGGAGACCAAGGCTCAAACAGGCAACTGACTGTGGATGCCACTTGCCTAACCGCCACTCCATTCAGAGGAACTTAAATCAATGACGCAGATGTATGGAAGAATGAATGTTCTCTGAACACATTGTCTGCGTTCCCACTGACACACCTTCGCTTCAGCTGTGCATCCAGCAGAAATGTCATCTCTTCCACTCCTTTTCTACCTCCAGTTCTTCCTTTGAGTTCTACTGTTCCTAGTTTTTCCCTATTGCGCAAATCACTCCTTATTCAAAATGCTTTGTAGTAGGGTGGACACCACTCACTTGTTACTCGTTGAATTTTAAATCTTGGTTTTCTGTGCCTCTTTTTCATTCATATTATAAATCCTTTAAGGGTAAAGAACAGGTCTTATAATTATCTTCTCTCCCAGTAGTGCCAGATTGGTAAATGCTGAAGTTGACTATTATCAAAACCAATAAATTCATTATACTATTCAATTTCTTAGATAGGCAGTATATAATTATGAATTTCTATGCGATGATTCTTTGGCCCATTTTGTCCTGTTTTGTTCCACTAACCAGCTCTTAACATAAAGGTTATGCCATTTGTTACTGTCAAAGTTAATTAAGCCCATTATAATTCGTTAACCCCTGTGCTTGCTTTGTAATTAACATTGATTAACACAAACAAGTACAAAATAGGCCATCAGCACTTTCCAAAAGAGCTGATTACAATTATATTGGTAATTCAATACACTCTAGAAGATGAAGGGTTAGTAGTTTGCACTCTCTTTACACAGAGGCAAGTGGTACCAGGCAAAACTAAACCTAGAAACAAAATACTTCATTCACCAGGTTCACCTGATTAAACCTTCACCTGGTTAAACCCCGTTACAATGGTTAAAACCTGGAGTAGGATTACTAAAGGCACAGCTCCAAGTAACTCGCTTCATTGCATCACTGGACCGAGAGAGGAAGTGTTTCAAAGCTGACAAAGATGGTGGGGTGTCCAGGCTCAGCAAAGCAGCCTCCAAGGCTTATGACACACAAGGATGGAGCCAACATGGCTTTTTGTTCTGAGATAAGCCCAGGGTTTGATGGCAGCGGGTGGAAGATGCATAGGAACGAGGACCCAGAGGCATTGGATCCAAACGCTGAGGGATTAATAACCTTAAATTCTATCTGCAACTCAAAATGCAAAGTAAAAAAAATGCCCCCACCCATGTTCTAATGTATTCGAGATCGTGTTTATCTCCCTTTCTCTCTGACCTCAGAGGTCAGGTATTTGATCTTGACATCCATGTGAAGAGGAGTCTGCCATGCTCACATGTGACTGTGGTCAACTGCCAGTAAGGATGGGCACACGTTTGAACTTTTGCTTATTTTTAGAAAAAAAAAGAAAAAAGGCTGGGATGCATAGGAGCTGCCACAGTGTGTTCTGTATAAAATAAGTAAGTGGGACTCTGCCCATGGCACTCCTGGAAAGGATTAACAAAATTGATAAGATCCAAATCAATTGGCCCTGTGCAGATGACTTGATAATGAGGCCACAAGGTTCTCACAGTTCCCTGTTACTGCTCCAGAAAGTATGCTATGGAAATCATTCAAACCCTCTAAAAGGAGTGCTGTGCAAAATGGGGTGTTTCGAAGTCGTTGCTGAAAGATTTGTAATGTTCATGAAGATTTCTGAAATACTAAGACTTCTGTATAAAAGTGTGAGTCATAGAGAAAAAAATCTGCCAGATGGAAAAATTTGCTGAAAGTCCTATAGCGCCTAAGCATTGAACCTGGGGGTCTGAGCCCAAATCTCTGTGGCCTCACCGGTAGGCCTTCTCTTTTCACCCCCTTCTCCTCACCAGAGGATTTGTTGACAATGTGTTAGGAATAAAAAGCATCTGTCAAAAGCACAATTGAATAGATAGAAAGCAAGAAGACCACAACACACATTGATACAAATGATCAGCCTTAAGCAAGACTATGACAGTGGTGACATTTGTCTTTGGTGTCTATAGCTTTCCTTCCTGCCATTATCAAACATGATACTTAGGGGCTTATATCAATCCCACCAGGGTTGAACAGTCATTTAATCCTCTCTCTTCCAGTATTCTCTCTCCTTTCTCTCTCTCTCTCTCTCTCTCTCTTGCCCAGACATCATTTCTTCTTCTTTATTTTTGAAAATAATATATAAAATATATTCAGCAGGGCATAAAGTATACAAATGCTAACTGTACAGCTTAATAAACTCATATGTGTGTGTGTGTGTGTGTGTGTGTGTGTGTGTGTGTGTATAACCACCACCCAGATGAGGTTCAGAACATTTCCACCATCCCAGAAACCTCCCTCTTGAGCGACAGGCTTGTATTTGAAAGCCAGGTTTATTGAGGTGTCATTTTCATACAGTGCTAGCCCTTTTTAGTACACAGTTCTATAAATCTTGACAAGTTGTGCGGCCATCAATACAATTAAGATCTAGAAATGTGCCCCCCCCCCCCATCTCCCCTGACCCCTGCCAAATTTTCCTGTGTGCTTTGTAGCAGATCCCTTCCTCCATCTCCACCCCTTGGCAACCCTACTATGCGTTCTGTCCCTATATGTAGTTTTTCATTTCTAGAATGCCATATAAATGGAATGATACAGTGTGTGGTCTTTTAAGCCTCATTTCTTTCACTTAGCATAACACATTTGTGATCCATCCATGTGTTTTTGTGTATCAATAATTCCTTCCTTTTAATTCCTGAGTAGTACTTAATTATACCACAGTCTGTACTAGTCTATTCATTCATCAGTTAAAGGACATTTGGATTGTTTTCAATTTTTGACAACTATGAGTAAAGCCACTATGAACATTCATATGCAGGGTTTTGTGTGAATCTAAGTTTTCATTTTAAGGGTGGAAGGTAGAAACCCAGAAATTGGATTTCTTGGTCTATGCTAAGTGCATATTGAAATTTACTTTTAAAAAAAGCCAAACCACTTTCCAGAGTGCTTGTATCATTTTGCATTCCCACCAGCAGCGTATAAAACTTTTAGCTGCTCCATATTCTCACCAGCACTTAGCAATGCCAAAATTTTTAAAAGTAATTTCACTAGGCGTGTGGCACAGCTTTTTAAAGCTGAGCCAATATGTTCATAGGATTTATTGCTGTCGTCAGAGTAGACTTGAAATCAATCTTAAACATCTAACTATATATATGAGAGCTACTTGGCTGCATACTAATTAGGCAGTTAATATTAATGATCCTCGCTGGAGTTACTTCTCATTCAGTCTGATTTTGATTAGCTATCTACATTTCAAGCATCATTGATGCCAATTTCCTTAGCACACTGTTCAAGGCAATGATCTTGCATCTTATTTGCAGCTGCCCTATGGGTTATGTCTAAAGACTATGGGTGCTCACTTCCTTTTGGCATCTTAAAAACAATCAACAACCTAATTCTAATCACCTTAAGTGTGTTTTCTGTACCCATAAAATTAAACAGTCCTCCAGCTTCTACTTTTAAGAATATACGTATCCAAAACACTCTAAACTGGGGGAAGGGGGAAAATGCTTCATTGCAGTAAACAAATTGTCACACTCTGGGGATTGCTAGAGAATTCAATCACTTTCCTGCTCTGGCCTCACTACGCACAGGGCTGCACATTGCTATTCTTTGTAAGTAACCGCTGCTGATTTTTCTGACTTATGCAGAAAGCATAAGTCAGAAAAATTGTGCTTGAAGGTGGCTTGAAGGTAGTCAGAACCTCGTCCTCTCAGACTTGTCACAGGAATGCCTCCCTGGCCTGTTTTCAGATTCTCTCTGGATCTCAGCGCTAATGCCTTATTCATCTGCATCCGCCTGCCCCATCTGCTGGTTCTAATGGTGTGCTGTCAGCAATTAGACTGTGATGCATGGGCCACCTCCTGTACATTTCTTATATCCTCCTCCCTCCCTGCCCAGCCTCAGCTATTGCCATCTTTCTGCCTCATCCCCCAACAGAGGAACATACCAGACAATTCAGCTGCATCTTCTCATTTTTCTTACTTTAAATAGATAAATGAGCACAGAGAATAAATTCAAAATGTACAAAAGGGCATAGAGCTAGAAGACTTTCATTCTCTTCCCCAATTCTCCAAGTCCTGTGCTCAGAGAGAACTACCTCTGTCACCAGTGTCTTATGCCCTTCCAGAAAGAGACAGTTTACACATCAATAAACATACAATTTATTTTTACTCTTTGCAGAAATGGTAAGCTATAACACCTTTTTGCATGTAGCTTTTTTTCACATAAAACATATATCTTATAAAGAATTTCTTCTCAGTATATCTGCATATACTTCACTAGATTTGCCTCAATCTTTTAAGAATTGTTACATGTTGTATATCCATAATGATTTATTTTTACCAAAGTCTCTCTAAAGTATGTAAAATAATGATTCAGTGACCTAAATGAGACAGAAGCTTCGGTCATGAAAAAGATAAGCAGAGTTAAGTGGCTCCGGTCTGGTATTGGTAGCTACATAGTCTCCGAGACTAAAGAGCCTTCTACCTTATTGTTCCTCTGTTCTTAGCATGTGAATTTTTCCTTGTGCTTGAAGGTGGCTGCTTAAGCTGCAGCCTTCAATTCTGCATTCCAGCCGAAAGAAAGATCAACCTATTCCCCCTCAAGAAGGACACTTTCCAACTCACTAATTCCTTATATACCGTTTTCCAAAACCTAGCCACAAAGTCACACCTACTAGCTCCAAGGGAGGATGTGAAATGTGGTCAGAATCCAGGGAGCCTGTTAAAATGTTGGGGTTCTATTACGAAGGAATGGGGGGGTAGAACGGTCATTGGGGTACAAAAAGCAGTTTGTGTTCCAGAATTGTTGCCAGTTCGTTTGCTCTTAGATACAATGCCAACATAAAGCCACGTGAGCATTCCATTTCAGACGATGTGGGCAGCTTTCTAGACTTCCTGCATCACAGGGTAAGTACATTTTTCTTCTCATGAATATTATCAGTTGCCATCTGCTGACAATGTAATAATTCATACCTATATTGACACATGAGAGAGTCTAATTCCCCACACCCTCAACAGTCCCGAGTGTGCTCACATTTTTTAAAAAAAATTTTTGTGCTTTATTGTCTGATGGCTAAAGTACAGTATCCCCAATTGTCTTAACTGGACCCAGTGGAACTTTCTCTGATGGTTAGTGAAGTTGAGTACTTTTCTAAATGTCTGGGAATCATTTGTATTTCCTTATCTCTCTGAATGGTTTCCATCATTTGCCCATGTGTTCATTGAATTATTTCCTTGTTTTCTGTAGAAAGTCTAAATCGGGGAAATTAGCATTTTCAGTAGTATTCATTATACTTTCCCACAATTTTGGCTTTATATTGTGTTTTTGTTTCTATGAGGATTTTTAAAAGAGAAGTAAGCCCTTACTTCTTTGTTTCATAAACAAAGCTGGCTGAGTCAGTTGCTTTTTGGTGATTAGGCAGAGATCAAATCCCATATTCTCTTCCCACTTCTCAGACTCTCCCTTTGCTCCAGCCTCGGCCTGGGCGTTGTCAGCACCAGGAGCAGCCGTGAGGGCAGCAGCCACACATGCAGCTGCATTAGCCAAGAAGGCCTAACGTTTACAGCAAGTGAAAAGGTGTCATCAGTCTCCACAGACGAAGCCAGGACTTGCTTGTACCCATTGATGATAGAATGGGGTACCAATGCAACAGGTGGGTAACCTATCTGCAGACATATGCTGGTAATATGGCAGACACCCCCTCCATGACGTCAAGCACTTTGGGTAGTAGGTGCTGCTGTTGTCAACCAGCTGCTGGATCAGTGGTTCTCAACCTTCTGGCCCTTTAAGTACAGTTCCTCATGTTGTGACCCAACCATAAAATTATTTTCGTTGCTACTTCATAACTGTAATGTTGCTACTGTTATGAATCGTAATGTAAATATCTGATAAGCAGGATGGTCTTAGGCGACCCCTGTGAAAGGGTCGTTCGACCGCCAAGGGGGTCGTGACCCACAGGCTGAGAACCGCTGTGCTGGATGATCAGTCCAAGGAGGAAGGGGGAGACGTTCAGCAGTGTGGCTTTCTCTCTAGTCTTAATTAGCTGCACAACTCTCAGGATGTCAATGGTGATTTCTTTATGTAGTTAAATATATTCCTTTTAAAAATTTGCTACTGGGTTTTGTGACATTCTTAGGATGCTACTTCCCATACCGAAATTATTTTAAAAATTCTCTCATGGTTCTCTTTTTCATACTAATAAAAATTACTAAGAGTCTCTAACTCGATTATCCTGGTCCCACTCACCCATTCATCTTCCCCCACTAATTTGATAGCTTGGCTGCATTGTAAAGGGAGGCAGCAGGTTTTTTGTTGTTGCTGTTATTGTTGTTTTGTTTTGGGGTTTTTTGGGAGTTGTTGGGTTTTTTGCTTAAAATGAGGGCATAGTAATTCCACTTCGTATTTCATATATTTTGTACTGCCATTGATATTAGTCATTCCTTTTTAGTTACATATTGCAGTTGATCCAATTTGCCAATGAGTTGGGGTTAAGCACTTGAGATTCAAGCATTCAGACTCATCTGCTCTCACTATAGTGTCTGGCCATATAATTCTAAACTTTAGGAAGTTGTGGGGGGAGAGAGGCAGGCTTTGGAGGTGGTTGTGGGCTGACCTGTGTCCTCCTCACGTTTATATGTTGAAATCTTAACACCCAGTACCTCAGAATATTACTAAATTTATCAACTGTCATTAAGCAGGCAATTAAGTTAAATTGAGGTCGTATAGATGGGCCCTAATCCAAAATGACTGGTGTCTGTATATGAAAAGAAAATTAGAGCACAGATGCACACAGAGGAAAGACCATGTGAAGACATGGGGAGAAGACAGCCATCCACAAGCCAAGAGGTGAGACCCCAGTCGAAACCAACCTGATGACACCTTGATCTCAGACTTCTAGCCTCCAGAACTGTGAGTCAGAAGTTTAGTCAGATCTGCTGTGTTAGGTCATGTCCTCTGGACTCTGCAATGGGGACCTGCATACAGCAGGTGCAATGGGGGTGGTCACGTAGCCACAGTTGTGAGGGAGTAAAAGGAATGGGAGGAAGAGAACTTGAACTGGGACATGTGATGGAATTGCAGCTGGGGCCTCAACTGATCCTAAGGAGTTCTGGACCTGGGGTGGCTGTCAGGATCTTTGTAACCCAGCAGGAACCTCTGTCTCATGGAAGAGGGTCTAAACTTAGGCGAGAAAGCTCTGTGTGGCTGAGGACAATTGCTGAGAGGACCTTAGCTGTGAACCATCAGAGGCCAGCACTGCTGGCAGTGTGAGAACCAGTGCCCTGTTCAAAGAGAGTGGGCCTGGGGGGTGCACTCCTGTACCCGCCACACACACCTGTGCAGAAGGGAAGCTCATAGCATGGAGGGACACTCTGAAGAAGCAGAACTCGGGACAGACATGGCCCAGTGTGACCCGGAGGGTTTGGAATGCAGGAACAATGGGACAGTTTCTCTAAGCAACTAGGCAACAACCACTGGGATGAATTAGCCCCAATTACCAATATGCCATTTTCCCCAGGATTCAGATTCATAGGAGAAAAAGTCTACTTAACCTCACTTTGATCACCTACTTGCCCTTTGGGCAGAGGAGGGCATGGCCCATTGATGGTAAGTCTCCAGAAGGCAGCACAATATGGGGAAAGGATGGTCCCCCCAAAAGGCCAATTACAATGTCATCACCAGAAGAAGAGATATGAATACTGATCAGGAAAAAGCAACATGCAGCCACTAGGCCCAGGCCATCTCAGTTGGAATCTCAGTTTTAGGCATCCTTGGACAAGGGGCTTAAATCCATAAAATTAAGTGTTTCATCTGTAAAGTAGAAAAAATATTGCCTACATCATATAATAGTTCAGGCTTAAATTAGATCTCTATATCTATCTATCTATATGTGTTTGTACATAAACAAATTATGCATATATACATGAATCTGAATAATTACATAATGTATTTATGATGCCTATATAATTATAGCCACCATTTAATTGAGTGTCTATAGATGCTAGGATCTCATCAATTGTTTGCTATCATTTTGATTCCCTGCCCCCCCTTTTTTTAGAGAAAGAGGAGTGTTTTGTCTTTTTGAATGTGCTAACCCTCAAACTCTAGACCTGGAAAACCCCTTAGAATTGTTGCTCTTTTTACAGATAGAACTGTGGAATTACAAAGTTTTACAACTTTATATTCCTCATATTGGATGTGGGATGTGCATACTTTTGCATTTGAAAATATAAACTAAAAATAGGAGTGGAATGAGAAAACCAAAAGGAGAGTTTGCCTGATAGATCTGGGTCCTGGGGTGCACCTTCTCATGGGGTTCTCAAGACCAGATGGTCTGAGGCAGGGGCAAATAGGGGCAAGAGAGCCAGGTTTCCGCACAAATAGGCTACCTGAACAAAGATCAGGCACCGGTGGAGTTCCAGAGTGGGGCTCCCAGTCCCGTTTCTTTCTTTGCTGACTGTACACAGACATTTTTGTCATGGGACCAGGCAGAACTTGAATGGAGAAGAGAGTGGTGAAGAGAGGGTAGGGTGAGGAGGGAGGGGCTGGCATTTTCTCCCATTCATCTATTTTCAAAAATAGATCGAATTCCAGCAACAACATGCCAACTTCACTCCCACACACAGGCACCAAGAGGGATGGCTTCTGTGGACACTTCTCAGCTTGCAAATGTTTCCTCTCCGAGGTCACACGAATCGCTGGTACATCCATTTCCCTGAAATAAATGCCATCATGCAGGTCCTCGTCTCTGTCGGAGGTTATGAGCAGCCTTGATGGAGCGGGGTAATCACATTGCAGAGTGACTGAAAGGGTTTGGGATGCGATTTCCTATTTGGTTCAGACAAAATAAAACCATTATCTGTGCTCCATCTCTTTTAAAGAGATTGTTTTCCAAACTCTTTCATGCTTGAAGCCTGTTGCAGCGCACGGAACAATATCAGCCTGTCACAATTATAGATCAGCTCATCACTACAGTCAGCCTCCAATCTCCTTGAACTCTTTCCCAGGGAAATGCTTTTTCTGGGTCGACCTTATCCCTGGGCATTTTGCCTTTCGCTAAAGATGGTCCTGTAATTATCCACTAGCTCCGCAGAGCTGTCTGATAGCACAGACCCCGGCACCCTGGGGAATGGGCAGAGAGCCATTTATGAGAGACAGGGACCCTCCCCCCGCCACGATTCACTCAGGGGTCAGCAGAAATGAAACACACACGTGGGTGTAATGAGGGCAAGTGTTTGCTTTAAAAGATCAAGGATATACTTAATGTTGACACATACAGAGTCCCTGGGTGTATTTCTTAACCATTGCTGAGGCCTGCCCTGGTCAGTGGGCTCATGGGGCCAGGCCACAGTGAGGATATCAGGAGAGCTCTCAGTAGCCTCACTCTTACTTACACGTTTACCTCCTGCTAACCTAGGAAGCCATGCCGTTAATTCCTGACCCCTGACCACGCTTTACTCAGCAATAGCCTATCACTAGGCCCACTCACTGATTTTCAGGTATCAGATTGCTGACTCGACACTGCTAGGAGTTTCCATCTCAGAGGCTTTCCAAGCAGCAGGCTTCAGCTCTGCCCTGCACACCTCCGCACAGGGATAGGAGACAGGCCTGTGGCCTGTTGCTTCTCCCATGTACAGCCACCAACTTGTCTGTTCGTTCTTTTTAATTGTGGCAAAATAGATACAACCATTTTAACCATTTTTATGTGTACAGCTCAGTGGCATTAAGTACACTCACATGATTGTACAGCTATCATCACTATCCCATCTCCAGAACTTTTCCATCTTCCCAACTTCACTGGAGTAGACCGAGAAAGACTGGATCCATTGCCCATAGCAGAACTTGGTCATCTTCACCAAGATAAAAGGTCTTACCTCCACTTCTTTGATGTGACTCACCCAAATGTGGAATCTAATGAACAAAATAGATCCCGAGACATATAAGAATGGAACAGACTATCAAATCTCAGAGAAAAGGCAGGGATGGGTGGGAAGAGATCAACCAAAGAACTTGTATGCATATGTGCACAACCCATGGACACAGACAATAGTGTGGTGAAGTCCTGGGGCAAGGGGCAGGGCAGGCTAGAAGGGATCAATGAGGAGGACATATGAAACACTTGCAACAATAAAGATTTTTAAAAATATAACTAAAATTATAAGTCCTGGATGTGTATTTGTCAGGAGTGTGTTTTCCCTTAGATAATTTTTTATATAACTATCATATAATATCACTTCATTATATGGTCATTCATTGGCTTACTGAATTCCTTCATTCACTGACTATTAATTCACTGACTTATTATATGGCAGGACATTGCTGTAGGTCCTGGGTATAGATGCTGAGTGAAGGAAAAGGTTTGTCCTCATAATTTTATAGTTTAATAGGGAAGATAGCCCTTAAAGAAATGCATAATTGTCATTATGACAAATCGGGAGAGCTACATGACGGGATAATAAAAGCTCCTCTTGAATTCTTGTTAAGGATTATGTGAGATACCATATGGGAAATACTTTTAAACATTGAGTTGTTAATGGTCATTAATATTTGGGGTTGACGTGGAAGTCAGTTGCCTTTTAAACTCAGTCCTTCACACAGTGCCCCAATCACTAGCGCTTTCTAATAGTTTCATCCCTGTGTTTGGCTGGACATCCTTCCCCTACCCCACTGCCCTCGAAACTTCAGATGCCACCTGCCCATACAGCCTGGAATGGCCACTGCACGGAAGTGTAACCTGGCACCAGGCCCCTGAAAAGTTGGCTTCAGATCCTCTGAGCAGCTGTCTTTCCTCACAGATTACTGCGGGGCAGTTGGAAACCAGCTTCTTTGGAGGGCCTGCTGGCATGGTGCTGGGGAGGATCCAAGCGCTTTTGAGGAATTGCCAAGTTCAATTTTTCAAAGAGTGGCACATCTGCAGATACCAGTATCTATTCCCAAAGGAGAAATCTGATACTTTCCTGTCACTGAAATCCCTGGGGACCATCAGTGTGGTGAGAGCCATTTACATTTCAGAGACTGAAATGATTATCAACACCTAAGCTGAGAGGTGTGAGGCAAACACATGGGTTGTAAGGCAGGGACCAATATTACTAAAAATGAGAGGACAAGAAATGTCAGCAGAGTCTCCAAGGGGGCGCTGGGAGCCCCACCATCATTAGATAAGCACCACAGGATTGAAGCATCTTGGGGTTAATGCAATCAACTCACTTAAGGCTGGGGATGGGGAAGTTGAAGCTAAAATTCATGCTATAAATAGTGATGAGAGAACAGGAAAGAAGTAGAAGATGGGATAAGGGAGATGATGAGTGTGGTCCTACTGAGCTTGAAGGGCTGGATAACATCAGGTAGAGATGTCCAGAGACAGCTGGCCATTCATACCTGAAACTTCGACAAGGGGCTGAGATGAGAGCACAGCTAAACAGAAGTGATGGCAGCAGTCAAGCTACTCAGAGAGAGCCAGGAGCCACTTGGTACTAACCTCACTGCTCTCCCAAGCTCACCACTTGTGGTACAGGTTGAACCCTTACTGCATCCTTGCTCCCTGCATCTCCATATAGAGCCGGCACACCTCTGCTTTCCAATGGATCTATTTCTCATGTGTCTGATGAGGACAGACAAAAGCAGAGGGCTGAAGACACGAGCTGCCATGGCTGACTTAGGACAAGGTACTGAACTCAGCTTGCTGCAGTCCCTCATCTGGAAATGCAGATAATGGTAGGTCCTGCCTCAGAGTGTTTGGGGAAATATTCAAGCTTTTAACACAGTGTGTGTTAGTGCACAACAAACATTAGCTATTATTAATGGTTGGAAAGGAGCAAGAGAAGAATATACACAAATAATGAGTGGTCATCTATTTTTTTTAATCTTTACCCAAGAATGTGTTTTCATTGATTTTTAGAAAGAGAGAGGAAAAAACATGGATCAGTTGCCGCTGGTCATCTATTTTTGTACCAATACTACATAAAAGTAGCAGTTTGGTTTAGATTGTAACTGTTGAACAATAACATTCATGATACTCCACATTTTAAAACATATGGACACTTGTGTATAACTATATATGTATGTAAGGATACATGTGTGCACACACATACATGCATATATCCATATATGTACATATACATCTGCCTTATTCTTCAGGAATTGTTATTATACCTGTTTTTCTTCAGAGCACTGGTTGCAATTGCAATTATGCATTTCTTTGTGTGATTATTGGAAGTCTACCTTTTCATTAGGTTGTAAGCATCATGAGTTTATGAAACATGCATGTAAAAACATGCATGTAATATTCAGCACCATGGATCTGTTGCCAAGCACTGACAATGGCACACAGTAGTAGCTCAATGACAATTTGGTGGATGAATGGATGGGTGAATGGAGAGTTAGTAATGAGTAGAGAATGGCATCCAAACATTAGCTACAATAAAAGACTTTCTTGGACAAATATTATTCCAGCATCAAATAACTTGAGGGAAAAGTGGATTTGTTTACTTCTCCAATTCCCTAATAGACTTTTAAATTGAGTTTTGTTTTTAAAAACTTGAAGAATAAAAGTAATCATGAATGAACCAAAGATTTCTAGATCATGAATATGTGCTGTAAAGTCTAAAAAACAAATTTCTCCCCAGTTCTTCTTTCCAATTTTATGTGTAAGCCAACTCCTTGAAGGGGGTCTTAAACTCAACCAACTTAACCAGCAAGTGTTTACTGAGCACTGATTAGACATACATTCACTCACACTGTGTGAAAATGGTAAGATGCATGCCCACACACACAAAAAAAAGCTATAATGTTCTAGAAGATAACAGGCATTTTGAAAATTAACTGACACTAATTGAATTCTTTTTATCTTTCAAACCCTGTCCTAAGTACTTTACAAGGCTGATCACTTTTAAACTTCATGACGACTCTCTGAAGTAGAGAAATTATTACAATTTTATAATAAAGAAATTGAGGCATAAAGAGACATAGTTACTAGCTCAAGATCACACAGCTTTTCAGAGCCAGACCTTGGGAGCCTGTGCTGTTTAACTACCACATTTTATTTGCTCTCAGAAGAGCAGCCAACGGTGAGAACGGGATGGGTATTCAAGAAACTAAGTGTACAGTTTGGCTTATCTTTTTCGTTTTTAGTTTTCCTTTGGGACAGTGTACCCAAGAAATAAAAACATTTTCCTGTTTGCTTTTAGACATTGCACAGCCTTTTTGGAGCCTCTGAATGTAAGAGTGTCAGATGATTTGAATGCAGAATGCATCATCGGCCCAAGAACACTACTTTTTCATTATTTCTGGTTATAGCAATAATTACCAGATGCAAGTTGATCCTTTATGATGTACATTGGTTTCATTTTCTGGCACTCAGGATGACCACACTCCAATGTGTTATTATAAAATGAAGTCAAGCCCTGGCCCAGTTGGTGGAGCGTCATCCCATGCACCAAGAGGTGGCTGGTTAAATTCCCGTCAGCGCACATGCCCAGATTGCGGGCTCTATCCCTAGTAGGGATATGAAGGAGGTGGTCAAGCAATGTTTCCCTCTCTCTCACTCTCCCTTCCTCTTTCTCTCTGAAATCAATAAAGAAAATATTTAAAAATGAAGTCAAGAATGTGTCATTATCAAATGAAGTCAAGAATAACGTCATTGGCATAATCATGGAATTAAGATGCATCATCATTGACTAAGGTGTAGACATTTCCAAAATCAGCTTGAAACTCTCTGAGTAAATCTTGACCATTTACACAGTTAAATAATAAAATACCCACGTGCTACCTACTCTACCCCTTCGTTGTTGAAGTATCGTTATTTCTACCTCTGGAATTATCAAATATAATTTGCAGCTAGCCGCCACTGAAAAACCCTAATATATTTTCATTCTTGAAAGGAAGTTATGAAGTGTCTTCACCATAAACTTTGCCACTTTGTTGATATTTTAACCATACTATTCCCTTTGCTTGGATGTTCTTTCTTACATTGTTCACCTGGTAAGCTCCTCCTTGGTTTAGCGAATGCTTATAAAATTAATTCATAAAAATAAATGCCATATTCTCCTTTCTGTAACTCTTTCTATCCTCTGCATCAGTTAGGGATTGATTTTGTTTACAGAGATTACCAAATAAGAGCCATATAAGAGGCTTGGTTTTCTCTCTCATGACATGAAATTCGAAGGTTGAGTCAGGGCTGGCATATGGGCTCCACTGTGTCTACCAGGGCCTGGTCTTCTTTAATTCCTCTACTCTGACATCCTTTTCCATCTTTAAGGTTGCCTTGTGACCTCAAGATGGCCACTGGAGCTCCAACTATGTCACTGCAGTCAGGAAATACAAAGAAAGGGAGGAGAGAACAGGGAATCTTGTCAGAGGAGTACAACCTTAAAACACTTTCCAAGAGGTCTTATCCGATGATTTCTACTTACCTCTCACTGGACACCACCATCTTCAAGAAAGGCTGGGAAATGTAGATTTTTAAAAAGTAATAAATGGAGGAGTCAACTGTTTAACAACTTACAGGTTCTATTACTAAGAAGGTAAAAATAGAACCAAATTAGACAATTAGCAAGCTCTGAACCTCCCTTACTATGATGGTTTTAAAACATGTTTGCAGCCCTAGCTGATTTGCTTAGTGGATAGAGCATTGACCTGAGGACTGACTGGTCCCAGGTTCAATTCCTGTCAAGGGCACATACCCAAGTTGTGGGCTCCATCCCTAGTGTAGGGCATGCAGGAGGCAGCCAATCAATGATTCTCTCAGTATTGATGTTTTTATCTTTCTCTCCCTTTCCCTCCGTCTCTGAAATCAATAAAAATATATTTAAAAAAAAATAAAACATGTTTGCAAATTCTTGGACACACCTCTCATTAAGAGGTGGCTTCTTGAATCTGGGTTGGCCTAGTGACCCACTTATAACCAATAGAATGTAGAGGAAGTGACACTACAAGACTTCCGAGTCTAGGTCACAAAAGGCTCTCAAGACATTGAGAAGCAGAGATAAGCCACCCCTGCTGTGCTCTGCCTCCACAGTGGCTATTTGAAGCCACTAGGTTTTGGAGTGTTTTGCTAAAAACAACCATATCTAGAACACCTCCTTTCCAGTAATGTACACAGCCTACATAGTCAGACTACATCATCTCCTGAGCCTGACCAATAGTCTCTACCTGGCCACACACACACTTGGAGGTGTTTGGCCCAGAAGAATGAAGCAGGTGTTTGGTAGTTTGAGCTTTCATTCTAGTACTGATTCTGTCCCTACATAAAAGTTCATGGACAGACCCTTCTACTTTTTAGGGCAACCATGTCAAACTCAAAGCTAACATGGGCCAAATAAACAAGATTTAAGTTTATATGGGCCGAAAAAAAAAAGTTTCAATTTTCATAGAAATGTAGGTTTATTTTGATAGAGACATGCTGAATACAAAGGGCTGAAATAAATGAGTTATTGTTAACATAAAATAATAGAACATTTTAATAAAAATTAATATTTTTTCTTGAACATTAACTTACCAGACACTGAATAACTGCACAAATTAATAAGCGTAACACAAGCAAACCTATTTTTCTTGTTCTTTGAAAGCGAAATGTTTCCTGTTGTGCACACTAAACAAGTCAGTCCAAGTCTAATGACGTGGCAATTGGCTGCTAAAATATTCGCTGCTAGTATTAGTGGAGAGAAATGGTGCACCTGAACGGAAGGTGTGTAAGGGAAATGAATGCAACACGATTATAGTAATCAGTCACATTAGCGAACGTTATAGTTCATTATTAATAATTATGTATAACAGGATATTGTAAAAGTTAAGTTACAAAATTTTTATTAAAACATTTCTTATGTACTGTTATATTGGCTGGGCTGCAAAAATATTCATTGTGGGTTGCATGCAGCCCACAGGCTGCAAATTTGGCATGCTGGTCTTAGGGTCTTGGCTCCCTATCAGTAATCTAAGGCTACTGGAGGATGTTATTTCAAAGCCACAGGCCACCCTGCCAATATATTAGACTAGGGGCCCAGTGCACGAATTCGTGCACCTTGAAAGGAACTGTGGGCCACCAGGCTGTAGTAGAGAACAGGGGCGGGTCTTGGCCCATCCTTTGCACCTCCACCTGGCCCCTCCCACCATGACCCCTGGTCCCCTCTCTGCTGGTAGCCCTGCTCCCGCCACTGCCACCACTCCCACACGCTGATGGTGCTAGGCCACTAGCACCTGCTGACAGCGTGGAGCGATTGGGGCTGGTACCAGCAGTGGTTGCAAGCAGCAGCTGCTGCCCTGATTGCCCTTTAGGAGCAGGGGGAGGTGGAGAAGCCCTCAGGGGTGATCAGGGCCAGCAGATGCCACTCTCACCCGCTGATTGATCGGGTGCTGAGTGATCAGGACTGGCGCTGGGTGCTGGTAGTGGGTTCAAGTGGCGGCTCCAGCATTGGCTGCAGGTGAGAGCAGGGCCAGTGCCAGGAGTGGTGCGAGCAGTGGCTCTGGTGCTGGCAGTGGGTGCAAGCAGGGCCATCACCAACAGCAGGTGTGAGAGTGGGTTGCCGGTCCCAATTGCTCCTCAGGAGCAGGGGGAGGTGGAGAAGCCCTGAAGAGCAATTGGGGCCAGCAGCTGCTGCTTGCACCCACTGAAGGCGCCGAGCAATCGGGGCCGGCACTGGGCACCAACAGCGGGTGTGAGCACTGGGTGGGACCACAGCATGTGGGAGCAAAGGATTTTCAGTAACCACCAGAGGCTGGCCCCGATGACAGCGACCAGTGCCCTGCCTTGGTCTGGCCCCCACTCACCTGCTCCACTGTCCCATCACAACCGGCACCTGCCATGTTCCATGCTCTGCTGCCTGCTGCTGATGCCCGTCATGTTCCGTGCATGCCCCCTGGTGGTCAGTGCATGTCATAGTGACCAGTTGTTCCATTGTTCGGTTGTTCTGCCGTTTGGTCTATTTGCATATTAGGGTTTTCTATATATAGATAACTAGAGGCCCGGTGCACAACATTTGTGCACTGGGTGGGGGAAGTGGTGTCGCTCAGCCCTGCCTGCACCCTCTTGCAGTCCAGGACCCCTTGGGGGTTGTCTGCCTCCCAGCCAGCAGTTGGACATCTTTAGTGCTGCCGTGGAGGTGGGAGAGGCTCCTGCCACCACTGCTGCGCTTGCCAACCCTGAGCCTGGTTTCTGGCTGAGCAGCACTCTCCTGTGGGAGTGCACTGATCACCAGAGGGCAGCTCCTGCATTGAGCATCTGCCCCCTGGTGGTCAGTATGCATCGTAGCAACTGGTTGTTCTGCCGTTCGGTCGATTTGCATATTAGGGTTCTATTATATAGGATTAAATTCACTGACAAGGAAACCCAAAGAGGGGGAGAGAAAGAGAGGGAGAGGGAGGGGGAAAGGAGAGGGAGAGAAAAGAAAAGGGAGGGGGAAGAAAGGGGGAGGTGGAGAAATATGGCAAAGCAGTAGATTGAATGCCCTCAAGAGAAAGTGAAAGTATATTTTTGAGGCCAGGAGTCATTGTCTTTCCAGATCCCCCAGCTTACCACTGCCTACAAGGCACTCAGCTCTACAGGATTTACACCAGGGTCCCTTCAAATATCAGGACAGGTCTCCAAACATTTTTACTGTCAACTTAACAAAGAACAAATCTTCATTCTAGGTGGAGAGGGGAAAGAGCCAGTTCTCTTTACATCTAGGGCTGCCCTTGAAAATATGAGCTTATTAACCTCTGAATAGGTGAGTGAAAGAATAAAGGACTCCTAGGACCAAACTCAGCCAAGAGACACTCTGAGGGAGTAGGTTTTACTAGTAATATAACCTCTTCCTTCAGGAATTTTATGGGGAGCTGTCAGGCAGCATGGGCCTTGGCAGCACAAACAGCCCAACTGCTTGTATCTGAAAGCCTTGGTTTGAAAGCATATTCTCTACAGGGTCTTGATGTATTTTTAAGAAGACAGGCAGGAATTACTTATTCCTCCCAGTGTATGATTTCTCATTTTTCTTCCAGCAGAAATAGAGAATGGATTGCTATGGGATTTGCAAGCTTCCTAAGCATTCGAGAGGCTGGCAGTTAGAATGACAGTAATGACTTAGGTCTCCTCTGAGGGTGGTCCCTCATTATGGGGACAGCCTGAGCTCCGGAGCCATCATTCACACCCTGCCACTCTATCCCTGCTCCACCTCCCATTCTGTCCATCACAGTTGAACACCCTGCAAGTCAGCTCTCTCTCTCTCTCTCTCTCTCTCTCTCTCTCTCTCTCTCTCTCTCTGGGACAGCCTGTCAGCCTGACTGGCCACCCTCCTGACCAGCCACCGGCCTGAGGCATAGTCTGGATCAAACCCTACAAGGTTCTCTTCCCCTCCAACACAGATGCATGCACACAAACACACCCATGTAGACAATGTGTAAGCAATCTGAGAAGTGAGTAACAAGTGTTAAGAAGAGAGGTGTGGAAGTTGGGTGAGCCAGCCCCATCTGTTTCAATTTGGTGAAGGTAAGGAACCAAGCTTATTGGTTAATTATATGTACCAGGATTATACAGAAAGGAAGGAACTGAATTCCATAATACATTCACTCATATCTTTGTCACATTTTTCTAAAAGACATCTCTGTGAGTGACCAATTATACACAGCAATATGGAAGAATCTCATAGATGCATTGTCAAGCAAATACAAAAGACATAAATATTATATATGCTTCTTTATATTAAAACACACACACACACACACACACACACACACACACCAAAAAAAGTGGGGGCAGACAAGTCATGAAAATGGTGGGCTAGTAGCTGAAAAAAAGACCTGAGGGACTCTGTGGGCTGATCATGCTCCATTTCTTAATCAGAGAGCCAGGTATGTGAAAATAGTGTTTTTGTGAAATCCATCACTTCTATGCATAAAATAACAAAAGTCTGATCATATCACTTCCTTGTTTCAAGTGGCTTTTTGGCTGGCCTTTCACTGTCTATACATGTGGAAGTCAGTGTATTTTCTCACTGAAACAGTGTAATAAATGTTGGCTGTAAAGACCCCAAGTAAAGCCAAATAGGCTGGCTGCTCCATGTGTGGAATCGCTTACTTTTTCTGGTTCCCCCTAAGTCTTGCTAAGCCCTATAGGCTGAGCTCAGGAATCAGAGGGCCTGGGAAGACATCAGGGACATGGAGTCCAGCTCCCATGGTAGGGAGAATGGGTATGAGAAGAGCAAGGAAGTCAAGGGCGCAGGGCTGGATGCTCTGAGAGTCAAATGTTGTTTTTCTCTGTGAAGTACATTCCTGTTGCTTCTGGTATCAGCACCCCATTTCCATGGGCACTCACCCTTTCCCCAATCTCAGCCCCTTTAGAAGAGTTACAGCTGTCCTACCCCCATTCAGCAGCCTGGCTGAGCATGTGATTCTGGACTAGCCAATAAGAGCAGACCCTGGCCAGAGGTACTGGTGCACGAACCAATCACAGCCCAGAAAGGGCTCAATTCTAGGACTTTTGATATGATTATTAAGGAAGGAAACATAGCTAGAGTTGACTGAAGGTTCCATCTGATCAGGATAAGGAGAGCTTGCTTACCTGGAGATGGAGCCAATGCTGTGGGCAAGCTGGGCTCAGAGGTGAAGAGCAGGGGACTGAAGCCTCATGACATCATTTGAGCCTCTACAGTTGTCAGCTCCTCTAAAATGTATGATTCTGCCATCCTAGCCTCAATGACCTCTTCTCCAAAGCCTTCCTAGCACAAGCAAGCACACAGGCATTCCTCTCTCTCTCTCTCTCTCTCTCTCTCTCTCTCTCTCTCTCTCTCTCTCTCTCACACACACACACACACACACACACACACACTCCCTGGAGTTCCCAATTTAAATATTAAAATAGACACCTTAAACTTCTCAATCAGATGCCACCAGAAGGCAAAACTGAGCAAAATTCAGTCCACTATTCTTAGCCTATAGCCTGGTAAAAGGGCAAGAACAAATACAGCTGGCTGAAGAAACTGAGTTCAGATACTGGGCTTTGTATTCAAACTCAAACTTTGATTCCAAAGCCTGGCAAATCTAATCTACTCATGCTGTCTCTCTCTGAACTGTGAAAGATGTTGGTATAGGCATTTTCCTTAGTGGATTTCCTCTTGGAGAGAGTTTTTAGTTGGGAAAGCTTTGCCCAATGACATACAGAGATGTGGGTGAAGGTGGGGGCTAGAAAGGGGTGGTCTTTACCCAAATGTCTCTTTCACTGGCCTGAGGCTGTGAGGTAGTTTGTGGAGACAATTGTTTGGCCGGTCTACACCTCACAATCTAAATGGATTTGGAGACTTCCAGCTCTCACTTTGCCAAGTTCAGCTGATAGTCAAATTGGATGAATGGCATTTGTGACATGAACTCTAGCCGCTCCCCATCTCAGCAGGGCTCTTGAGGAACTGGGAGAAGCCACTGGTTTCTGGCACCACAGCCGCTGTTCCTCAAGACTCCACCACTTCTCCAACATTTTCAATAAACTCGCTTTACCCTCCCCCTTCCCCTGCCTTCCCTCCAGTGTGCCACATCCAGACTTACTACAGCAGAGACTCTCAGTACTGACAGAGTGGTACAGAGAGGAAAACTCTGGAAATCCTAAATTAGGATGAGCTTCCTCTTATGACTTCATTACCTAGAAAAGGAAAGCAGTACATCCTAAATTATGCCTACTTCAAAGCTGGCCCATTTTTAAATTGTCTTGAACTCAATAAAAAAATTAAAACAATGTCCTTTTGATGCTGGGTGGTACCCAGAGAGGCCAAGGGAGACCTCAACCCGATACAAGAATCCACGTTCTTGTCACAGCCTCAGAAAGGATTTGAGAGCATGACAGAAGGATTTAGCAAAACACAGTACATTTATTAAAGCAATAGTACACACTTGAGAAGTGAGACCAGGAGACCTTGAAGAACGGGATGTGCTGATGGGGTCCAGGTCCCTCCTCTTCAGATAGCAGTTTCTTTGTTGGGGTGGGGCATTCCCAACCGTAATGCAAATTTATTATAAAGATACCAGAGGCCCGATGCATGAAATTTATGCAAGAGTAGGCCTTCCTTCCCTCAGCTGCCGGCACGGGCTTCTCTCTGGCACCGGGGACTCCAGCTTCCCTCCAGCGCTGGCTTCGTCCAGAAGGACGTCTGGGATGAAGCCAGTCTAATTAGCATATTGCCCTTTTATTATAATAGATCATAAAGGCCTTGTTGGTGACTTTTAGGTCAATATGGCTGCTGACTCTGATTGAGACCAGTTTTGTTTATCTCAATTACAGATAATTGGGGAGGGGGACAAGGGGCGTGGAAGGTGGTCAGTGAAGGTCACATATGGGATGGTCCAGCCAAGACAGAAAAGGGGAGCTTGAGGCCTTTGTTTCCTATTCTAACTTTCCTGCCTCACTTTGAATAATGCCCCTGAACTGACTCAGCCTTCTGTAGGCCAAAGCAGCCAATTTCTTGATAGCTCTCTCTCTATAAATCATTTCTCTACTGCCTCAACAATAGGTTCTCTTATCTAGATCCTTGCTACTCAAAGTGTGGTCCATGGCCAGCAATAGCCATATCCCCTGAAGCTGCTTAGACTGGCACTCTGCACCCTCACTCAGATCTGAATCAGAATCTCCACTTAGTAGGAACCTCAAAGAATGCACATTTACATCTGAGAGACACAGAATAGATCAGTGGTACTCAAACTATAAGAACATTAGAAGTCCTCAGAGTGCTTGTGGAAACCCAAATTAGGTGTCCCATGCATTTGTTAGTGGAGTGGTTGATTCTGGGCTGGGATACCAGGGATGAATTCTTTTGGAAACCAGCCAAATCCTTTGTGCCTAACAGCGTTGCTATCAGTAGCAAACATGACTGTCCACCTTTATTTCCCTCTGCCCACATTGTCTTGGCATCTTCTCCTTCAGCTACCTGCCCATTGCTCTTGTCCTGCCATATCTTTCCACGAAACTTTAGAAGTACCAACCAGTGAACAGAGAACTGGCCTCAGTAGTTCCCTCTACCTCTGGCCTTACGGAGCCCTCCCTGACTTTGCCCCAGGTTGGCCATTCCCCAAGTGCTCCCATATCATTGCTTCTCCTTCTTATGCAACCCTTACTCTTCAGGGCTTGGATGTGGTATGACTTCTCCTCCTTTTCAGACCCTTATACCTTCCTGGGATCTCTTTCCATCCTCTGAGGCTCTTGGTTACCATTTCCTTTCCCCTGCGTGACAGCGTCAGTAATTCTTCACCCAAGCCTCCCCACCCCATCCATTCTCCACTGGAGTAATAAAATATACTGAAACCAAATGGACTGCTCCATTGTCCTAAGGGTAAAAATCAGGCTTCGTACTTCGGTTGTAGTACTAAGATTTGCACCACGCCCCATCTCCTATAATCCCTGTCCTCTTTCTACACTCCTGCCATTCTATGCTCCAGGCATTGTAAACTGCCTCTCCCCTGAACCATTTATACTCTCCACCTTCCTTTGTCTCCTAATCCCTACTTACTTTTCATAACTCAACCTAAATGTTGTTTCCTCTAGAAAATCCGCTCTGATCCCCAGGCTCTTGTGGGTTGTCCTTGAAATATGTGCCCAAAATACTACATTATCTCCCTATGCACTGTCACCAGTTTATAATTGCCTTTTACTTAGCTGCTTTCTGCCCATACACAGTTTGGGGTTTATGACTCATTCTCTGTTTGCACCACCGAGGATTCTGTTGAGCTGCAGGTTACAGAGACTGTTGGCAGTGACACAGCACCAGCTGTTGGATCTTAGTTAGCAATCTTGGTACTTGAGTTCTGGCTAAGAAAGACTTCAGAGTCAAGACCCAAACTACAGGAGACAGTTTATTTAGAAAGTCACAGAGGAAAAAGAAGTGAGCTGTAGAAGAAATGGGCTCAGGAGATAAGTTACAGAGGCAAAAAAAAAAAAAAAAAAAAAAAAAAAAAAAAAAGCCCTTGGAGGGGGGAGAGAGAGAGAGAGAGAGATCCTTGACAGATAAAAAAGGAAGGAAAGGTGAAGGTGTGCTCTGAAAAGAGAGAGAGAGAAAGCACGTGTGTTAAGGGATCTGGAAGTCTAAGGGTAGGATCTCAATAGAATATTCATCAACTTTACAGGTGTGCCCCTTCAGGGTTGTGGTCTCCACTGATTGACCAGTGCCAGGGCAGGGGGTCATTCATTAGTCAGTGCAGCTGGTCTTGATATCAGTCTTGGCGTGGCTCATCTGATTTTGCTGTTCTCTGGGCCTGGGGCAGAAATACAGCTGAGGCCTAGATGTCATCTCCAGGAGTGAATGCTTAAGGGAGTGGTCGAGCAAGGGTTTGTAGTTTTGCTCACTGCTAGGCTTTTGAGGCTCTCTGCCATGTTGACCCCCTGCACCTGACCTATCATTCCTACTCTACTCGTGCCCTCTAACCACCTACTACAAAACCACCCAAACAGAGTTTTAAACAGATTAGGAGGTTTGTTTTCCTCACGTAACAAGAACTTTGGAGGCGGTCCATTCCGGTGACTTGATAATACAACTGATATTTCAAGATTTTTGCTCCAACATCTTTAATATATGGTCTTTGTTCCTCAGGTTCATTTCCTGGTCCTAAGGTGGCTGTTTGTTGCCAGCATCCATCTACTATCCAGAAATGGTTAAGGGTGAAGGGCAAAGATGCCTGCTAATGGAGTCAGCCCATTCCTAGCTGCAAGGAGGGGTTGGACATATGGTTTATAACCATACACCCTGCTGCCTGGAAAATGTCAGGATTCTTTTTAATAAGGAGAAAGAAGAGAATAGATGTTGAGAGCCAACTGTTAGTGTCTGCCATATCCAAGAATCCTTAGAACTTAGCAGCATTAAGGCCTAGCTAAGGATAGGACTCAGTAAATATTGATTGAATGAATGAATGAGCAATAATTAATACATATAGCTCCATATAGGGACATAGAAGAAAGACATTGGAAACAGGTAGGTGGAGTGAGGGGAGTAGTAATTGACTAATCTGCTCTTTGATAAGGGAGAGAGACCCTCCTGCACTCCTCTGGGGCCTTTTCTCAGGTCTTCATGCCCCGTTTTTTCCAAGTTCCCATCGCACTAGGCCCCTGGTACTTGTTGCCGCTTCATGGGGCAGCCTGGGGCTCTGTGGAATTTCATGCCAGCATGATATTCTCAAAGTGCTCTAGGCTCTAACTTGCTCCTCTTCCAGGCTGAAACAATTTTCATCATTAGATAACCTGAAAATGCAAATGTTCCAAAAAAACAAAAACAAAATACCTGCAAACCAGTCTTAACACTTTTATGTAGAACCACCTAAACTTTTTCTATAAACACATTTTTGGGAAACAAATGTGCAATACACATTACTTGCTGTTTTATAATTCCTCCATCTACTTTATCATAAACATCTTTCCATGCCAATTAACAAAAGTTTGCCAGGATTTTAAGTGTTGCTACCTTGGATTCCATTGTAATGTCTTGTTTGTACTTGATCTTCACTTTCCACCCACAGCTTTACAAATCAGACCTCAGGGCTGAAATCCAATATGTCAGCTTGGGTTCTATGAGAAGCAGATGCCAGGATGGAATGAGAAGTGCAAGTAATTTCCTATGGGAAATGTCTTTAAAGGATAAAAGGGAGGAGGAACAGAAATATGCAGGGAGAGTCTTCAGAGCAGATACAGGCCTGAGTTCTAAGAAAGGACAGAGGGAGGAGGGATGGGATTGATTGGGTGGATGAATCTCACACTACAGTGCAGCTCTGAGAAAGTAGCAGCAAAGCCAATGGAGAGCCTTTGAACAAGGGTTGTCCATTAGGAGAATCCTGACAGAAACAACATGGGTCTAATACACCCACCATGTTTTATCATTTGCTGGCAGCAGCATGGCCTCAGTGTGAACACTGCAGCAGCTGGAGGCTCTCAGCCAATACCCTTCCTCTTGGTAGGTTCTTTCAGAAACTTCATGGATGCCATATGCATGCTCTTGGAGGTTCAGTCATTTCCAGGAGTGTGTGAGGATGGAGCATTCCCTAATTAGTCTAAAATAAATGAGCTAGCCATTCTGTGCCCAGAAATTAAGCTCTTCTGCTAGGGCAAATGTCAAGAAAGGCACCCCCATGGGCTGGCCCTTCCCGGCAGCAGTTGGGGGTCATGCTGCTCATCGTGTTTACTGTGGATGAGCAGTTTGCCTAGCTGATGACAGAGGAAGGACACCCAAGTCAGGATAAGCAATAATTAGGAGATAAGTGAGCCCATGGTGTATGGTATGAAGAATCATGTGCTTTCTCAGAACAATTACTCTTATAGGCTACTGCAGGAATGCATTCTGGGTTCCTTATGATACCCATCAATCTCAGTCTGTATTGATCTCTGAAGATTGATTGTGACTACTTGAAGCATTCCTCTTCTGGGAAGCTACTACAGCCCTCCTTGGCGTTGAACTTCTACTATAGCTATTTCAGCACATGTGAGTCCTCCCTTTAATCCTAGAATTGAGAACTCACATTTTTACAAAAGGCTTGTTCCCTAGAAGCTGAGCCTGGTTGGGGAACTTTGGTGCATTTGCTTTGTTGCAGGAGCACTCTCAGGAGAGTGAGGGAAGCGGGAGAGAGGAGGGAAAGAAGCTGAGCTAGGAGTTGGCCTCAGCCGGAGTGGAGTTTTAGCTTGTTGCCACAGGGAGCTCTGGAGTATGAAATGCACCAGAGTTTGTCCTGCCTTGAGGCAAGGAGGTCAGCCTTTTGTGCACCTGTGTCAGTTAATCATTGGCTATGAGCTGACTCCAATGGAAAAGGGTATACAATCTCCTAGGGAGGCAACTCCCATTTGGCTGAAAATAATGATCTGTAGTACTCAAAGGAGGTGGAGGATGGAGAGACTCGATCAGATCACAATCAGTATCTATTAACCATCTTTGAGTAAGTTATACCCATAGTTTAAAAAAAAAGGGGGGGGGGGGACTGTGGCAAATGGAGAATATAGGCCCTGTGTGAAGGGGCCACCTGGACCTCTGCATCAGCCAGTTATAGCTGGCTTAGCATTGCCAGTTCATCTGATATTTTGAAAGAAGCTGAAAGTCTGGATTATTGCTGATTTTTAAAAATGTTGAACAAATACTGGAAAGGCCAAACAAAATCCTGATGTGGGTCCCCAGTGTACCCATCTCTGTGAATTCTTCCTGCTTAGCACAGCAGAGCCACTTCCCCTAACAAGCGTGCTTCAGATCAAGGGTAGGAGCTGAATGGGGACACAGGGTAAAACACAGTACAGTGATCAACGGGAATTAGGTTCTACTATAAGTGGCAGAACATCAAAAGTAGAGATAAGCTATGCACTGCTGGCTAATAGGTCAGTTCCATAATATTCAGGGACTCAGGCCGTTTCTATTTGGGGCTCAGCCATATTTAAAGTATGGCTTGTTTCTTGTGATCTAAATCTGTGCTGTTCAATACAATAGCCATCGAAAAGGCACTCTGTTGAAATGTAGCTGGTCCTAATTGAGATCTCAAAAACTTAGTATCATAAAAGAAATATACTGTTAGAACATAATTTTCCTTTTATACTTTAAAAAATGTGGCTATCAGAAATTTAAAAATTGTGTTTGGCTCAAAAAGAACTGATCTTAGATAACAGCCTGAGCTTAATCCATCACATCCTTCCACATTCCAACCAACAGAAAAGAGAAAGGGCAAAGAGGGGCATTCCCCTGCCTTTTAAGGATGTTTCCTGCAAGTTGCATGTGGTAATTTTACTTATATTCCTGTTACCATCAAGCCACCTGAGTGTGAGGGGGTGGGAACTATCCCTTCCTTGGCTCTTATCAGATCAAGAGAAAGAATTCAGATGAGTGACATACAGCAGTGTTGAAGCAAAGCAAGGGAATTTACTAAGGAAGCAAAGAAGCAAATTTATTAAGAATACACTTGGCATAAAGTATAAGCAGGCAACTCAACTAGTCTAAATACACTGCCTGGTGAGGGTTCAGGGTTTTATACTTTTTCCCCTGCCAGATAGGTTTCAAGGTTCCCCTGCCAGATAGACTAGATGTCCCCTTTTACATTGTTGCAGCTTTCCCCAGAATTTGTTAAAACATCTGGTAATTTTATCTTGTCAAGTCCCAAGACTGCTGACCTCTGTTCAGTGGATGAGATAAAGACCCCTTTTTTCTTTTTCCTTCCCCTCCTCCTGCCCCAGCAGTGATCTTTCCTGCCTAATATCCCCCAAGAGATACCATCCAAATGCTTCTGGCATTTTGTTGTTTGTCCACCAGATTTTATCTGTCCTCGGGTTTAGCTGACACAAATGGCATTAATTGGGTCTTTGTTCTCTAGTTTACCAGGCCATGGTGATTTAAGCTATGTACTCTCTGGTTAGGGAGGAAAGGTATAAAACATTGGCTCTATAGTGTCCTTGATTGGGGAATATAAGGTCTTGCAATTCACAAGCCGGTTGCAAGCTGCTCAAACTGATTGGCCTTGTTTAATTATCTTGTTCCAATTTCCCCCATTCCATTTGCCCAGGATTTTCCCTTCTTACTCTCCTGCCTCAGAACTTAATCACATAACCACATTGAAATGCAAAGAAGACTGAGAAGAGCTCTGCACAAAATTTTGTACAGAAGGAGCTACTGTTTCTTCATTATTTCCCACTACCTATCTGCAAGAGCTTGCTTAGTCACTAACTCCCTTGTACACTCACTCATACAATATGTACATTTAGTAATCTCTCCTACTTGTACCAGCCAGTAGGTATTGACAGGTAGGTGAGGGTCCTGGCAGTCAAGGAGTTTCCATTTAATAGGCATGGTCAGTCTTTTGAAAGTGATAAACTCTTACAGGTTCTAAAATGAACATCTGTAGAAGGAACAAAGGCTGGAAAGGTCAGTTTTTCTGGAGGAATCAGAAAATACTCATCAAGGAGGTGATCCATGAACTGAGTTGTGACAAAGGCTTAATTAACTATTTGGAAGGGCATTTCAGGCAGAAGAAATAACATGAAAAGCTGGGAGTTGTAACCAGTGTGGTCCATTTTAGAAATGGCCAATCTCTGGTGAAGTGAGTAAAAGCCTTTGATGCAACAGGACTGGGGGTAGGGACTGGGAGCTGGGCTGAGGAAGCAGGCAGGGCCAGCCCCTAGAAGGCCTTGAAGCCATGGTGAGGTTTGGGAATTGACACCTGCCAGCACCAGCATCTCTTTTGAGGGTTTCCTGGTCTTTGGAGTTTGGTTGGCCCATGTGTATGGCAAACTAGAAATGCTAAAAAATGATTACCCTCCCTCCCCCAAGCAGCTTTCAACCAATGATTGAAAGGAGCTGGTGAATAAAACCACAGCTCCTTCTTCCTATCACATGAGGTGACTTTGAGACACATTCTTTATTGTCCCTCAGGGTTCCCAGCAGGACTGAACCCCAGCTGGCCCAATGATAACTTACTTGCTGTGATACTGTGATTTATAATAAGAAATACATGTTTGGTTTCCAGTTCTTGGCACAAAGTTCCTAAAACCTTCAGAATTTCCTAAGTGATGAGAGCAATACAGGTATCTTGTTATGTTAACGAGGTGAATTTTTGAAAGCCGCCCCTCTCTCCCCCGCAGCAAACCAACCACGCCTCTCCTCTCATTGGTTGGAATTTTTAGATGCAACCCCCTGACCTCCTGGGAAGGGTGAGGAGCTGGGGATTGAGTTCAATCACCAGTGGTCAAAGATTTCATCCATCATGCCTATGTAATGAAGCCTCCACAAAAAACTAAAGAACACGTTCAGAGAGCTTCCAGATTAGTGAACAGGTGGATATTCGGGGCGTGTGGCTTTCTGGAGAGGCAGAGAAGCTTCACTGTCCCTCACACCTTGGCCTATGCGTCTCTTGCTTCTGACTGATCCCGAGTTACATCTGGTAATCTATTACGTAAAATGTTTCCCTGAGCTCTGTGAACTGCTCTAACAAATGAATGGAATCTGAGCAGGAGTGGGTCAGAACACAGGTGCCATCTTGGATTTGTGAGTGGCATCTGAAGGGGGAATAGGCAGTTTTATAGAGCAGAGCCCTTAACTTGTGGGATCTGATGCTATATCTACATAGATAGTATCAGAATTAAGTTAGTTGCTCGTTGGTGTGAAAAACAGACACACATTGGACTTGGGGACTCTTCCTTTATTGGTTTTTATCACTTCCCTCTTTCATTTTTGTATTTGTGAGCATTTTCTGGGACTGACCCACAAATACTTTCCTTACATTAGAATCCTGCCTCCAGGTCAACTTTTTGGGAAACCACACAAAACAATGTGCGACTTTTACTAAAGATACATTGGTACCAGTGGAGTGACTGCACTTACTGACTGCATTAGCAAATAAGCTCCTTAAAGCAAGAACTTGGCCTCCTCTGGAGTGGATGTGGCTAGAGGGTGGAAGAGAGGAATTAATTTTATTTATTATCTTATACAAGTTTTTAAGTGGTGGGGGGGGGCAGGATTGATTATGCATGGTTTTACTGAAAGTTTTGTGGGTTTTCTGTATTTTTAAAAACAGAAATCTTAAAAATTCATTATGAATACATGTAGTAGAAGTCCTTGCTCACTATACTCTTAAGCTTTTACTATTATAAAAGGTTTAAATAAATCGAAAAGTATGTATACCCAGTGCTGGAGCTTTGGGCCTCATTTTTATCAAGAGGAATGTTTGTCACTTAAATTAGACCATTAGTGTTAAGTTTCCTGAAAGAAAAATAAAAATCACCTCTCTCAGCTTTCCAATTTCAGGCAAGAATGTTGACTGGAAAAAATACATAAGGGAATAAATGAAGAATAGGTGCTGTGGTTGACATCTAATTGCTACAGAACTAGGGAATAGAAAAATGAGAATGTCTCTGAGGAATCTCTTCCTTCCCCCCATTCCTCGCCTCACATCAGCTGAAATGGAACAATTTGTTGGTTTGCTTTCTTAACTGCACCAGGGAGATGTTTTAACAACTCCTTGCTGGTAAGCTCTTGGTACCCCCCATATATTTCCCCTATCAGCCAATTTTGTCTCCATTGTTTGCAGAACTGTTGCTATGTCTTTTGAGAAATGGGAATGGTGTATAGTCAAGTAATAAAGAGATAATGCTGGGTGACGAATGCCTATGGCAGCAAGAACCAAAAAGATCTAATAATATCTGGTGAGTTATGACCATAATCATATTTTCTATCTGGAACAAACAAAGAAAACTGGTAGCAGGAATCCTGTAGCTGATCTTCACTATCTCTTCTCTTTCTAGCATGGCTGTCTGGTTCCTGACTCTTAGATCAGGACAAGAGGGGACCATCCTAAGGCTGAAGGTGTTGGGTGGGTTTGGATGGTGTCTTAAGTTGAGTTGCTCACCTCCCCCAGCAGAACTTAATATAAGAATTTGAATGCACTGGGCTGCTTCTCCGGTGGGTGACAGACTCAGTCCCATTGGAGACACCTGGAAGATAGTGGAGAACATGCACCAGAATTGATATATCCAAGAGGCAAGGAAACTGGGGCCCTTATCCTCCAACTCTCATTTCTCTTGGCTGATAGCTGTTCCTGAGTGTCTCCCTACCACTTCCAGACAGTCCTGTGGGTGGACTGAGCATTCCAGAGAAAGCCTGTAGGGTGCCCCAGGCTCCCAATGCATGCATGGAAGAGTTGAGTGCCAAGAGGATTCAGGTGGACACAGCACCTTTCACAGGTCCAATGCATGAGGGGTAGATCTGATAGGCTTTTACATAATCCCTCAAATTGGATTAACCTATCTTTCTATTTACATTGGAATAGAGCTCAGGAAAAAAAGGGGTGAAAAAAGAAAGAAGAGGGGAGACAGAAGAGTAATGGAAAGGGGTAAGAAAGGGGGAGAGGGGACATAATAAAATGAAGGAAGTCCCAAGTGGCAGGTGGTATTACGAAGTGTCTTTATACTGTAGGCCAGTTGTATTGTCAGTATTTGTACTCATTTATATAATAATAAAATGGGTAAAGCAGAGATAGGAGTGAAGACTATGCTTGCTGTTAAAGTAGTTGTTGCCCCTTAATAAGAACCTACCATGCTGATACTTAAAAAAAAAACAACAACAAGAACAAAAAAAAACACACACAAAAACAGACCTCATGTTGGTTGCTTTCACAGAGATTAATTGTAATTTTCACAAGAAATTGGTGATGTGGACATTACTGTCCTATTTTACAGATGAGAACATTGAGGCACATAGAAGTTAAGTGATTTGTAAGAGAACTAGCTATTTGTATCAGAACTAGCTTAAAAAAATCATGTTCTTTCCCCTACCAAGTGTTACCCAACTCAAAATCACTAGGAAAAAAGACTCTGTGATGCATACATTGAACTTGCAGTAAGATTGAGCACTTTGGCCCAAGCATCCCTTGACATTAAGTCTTTGGCTTTGACACAGGATGTGACCAGGGACTGAAGGACTTCACAGAGAATGTGGGCCTGCTTAGCCCTTTCAGAATGTCCATGCGCACTGCTTTGCACTCTCCTTCCCCGACCCCCTCACACACACTTTCCCTGAGTGAGGATTGTAAGGTCTGAGCACATCTGGTGATGTCATCCTAGTGGTGCGGAGTGATGCTCTCATTATGAAAGAGAACCCTGCCTCTCTGGGTGCACCTGTAAGGATTCACTTTGAGAACTCATAGGAATACTGATGTCCGGGTCAGGTTCTCTAGAAGCAGAGCCTGGCACAGGCTTCAATCAGAAGGCAATTTACGAGGATGGGGAAAGAAGCCTTGCTTGAATGTAAGAGGGACTACTAAGCCAGAGACATTTTGCCTACAGTTAGTAGTAAACCAGCTAGAACAAACAAAATGTTCCTAAAGCTGGATAATTGAGTCAAGTCAATACATTTATAAAGATTGTTACATGAATATCTATCTGTGTAATAAGCAAAAGGCAGATGGGCTTCATCTTTAGTCTAAAAGGGGAATCTGTACTTTTTAGACCTTTTTTTTTTTTTTTTTTAGGAAATAGGATGGATCCAGCAGAGACCTGACCACTTGAGTCCCAAAGATATTTAGCCAACAAGAATTCTTTTTTTGCAACTCAAATTATTGAATCCTGCCCATCTCATAGAGTAACCCAGGAATGTCAGGAGAACACAAAGACTCAGAGTGTCATACAGGGTGAGGATGTGACAGCTTTATTGCTCCAAGCATCTGACACCTGGAATATATGATTTCCCCATGGAAAGAGTCCTGTATCTGATTGTAATACCCAACCTAATAAATGCACTAATACCCCTGCTGAACTTTCTGCATTTTTTTAGCTAGCTTATTTTTTAAAAAAATATATTTTATTGATTTTTTACAGAGAGGAAGGGAGAGGGATAGAGAGTTAGAAACATCGATGAAAGAGAAACATCGATCAGCTGCCTCCTGCACACCCCCTACTGGGGATGTGCCCGCAACCAAGGTACATGCCCTTGACTGGAATCAAACCCGGGACCCTTGAGTCTGCAGACCGATGCTCTATCCACTGAGTCAAACTGGTTAGGGCTAGCTTGCTTATTTTGTTTCAGCTTCTTAAGGATGGAGCCTTGCCTGAGTATCTGATCCTCAACAGATATTTAGTGAATGAATGAATGGATGCTGAGTATTTGCCTCTGACTTAGGCTCTGGTCCAAATGCATCCTTCTATACTCTGCCTTGGGATGCTGCGCCTTGCAAGTGTCATGGCTCCTTGTCAGCTGGTTTCCAAAGTAGGTTCTGCCAATAAGAGGCTTTAAGGGGGATTGGAAACTGGAGGTAAAGCTTGGCAGGATGTGGGGAACAGTCCTATTTTGCTGCTATTTCTGTCAGCATGGCCCCGACATGGCACCTTCCCCTGTGGCATCAGTTGGCTCTAGTTTTCAGCTTCATTCTACTCTCCCGGTACCAGCCTTAGTTGGGTGGTATACCTTTGGTCTGGCTCAAATTCCATGGGCTTCTCCTAATTTCTAAGTCCTTTTGGAACTAGGATTCCTTCCCTCTGTTTCCTTGCCCTAAGGCTCTGTTGTATTTCAGTTCCAGGCTCAGAAGCAGCAAAACCAGACAAGTGATGCTATGGCTACCTCAGGACAGGCTGCATTGAATATGACCTCCTACCATTCCTCCTTTCCTTCTTCCCTCTAAGGGACCCCAGGAGACTTGCAACCAGGGGAGCAATGGGCAGGGCCAGCTTATCCAGGGCAGCTGCTTCCAAGGCCCCCTTTTCTGCGAGTTCCCAGTGAGTCAAAGCAGCTCCAGCCTAGGCTCTCCTGTTGCTTCTTCTATGTCCTTCCTTGTTTCACTAACCTAATTGTGTTTTTGCTGCAGCCAATAAATTCTTGCTTGCTTTGCTGTACTTTGTCTCTTGACTGAAATCTCTCTTTCAAGAAGACAACCAAATCTTGTTATCTCACTGATAACAGATGCACAATAATTTTTCTGTTTAGCAATTGAGAGACATGTGGATTGTTTCTAGTTTGGGGTTTATATGAATAAAGCAGCTATAAAGACGTGTGGGTTTTTGTGTGAGTGTGAGTGTTCTTTTTCCTTAGGTGAGTACCTAGACATAGAATTTCTGCATGACTGGTAATTGTATAGTTAACTTTATAAGACTGTTAACATAAAAAAAAAGAAACATTGAAACCTGTAAAGAATTTTTGTGGTTCATTTGAGCCAAACTGTCGACATATGCTGGGAAGCAGAACCTCAACGAACTGAGATAATGCTCCCGAGATTGGCGGGTTACATCTGTATTTATACATTGCAATCAAAAGAAGGAACGTAGGTGGGTTACATGAAATCCATTGGTGATAGACTAGAGAGGCAGGAGAAAGCAAAGCAGGGAACCCCCTGGGATTGGATAAAAAGTAAAATGATAGACACATACTTAGGTGGGTGCAGGAACAATTAACATGATAATGAAGGAATTTGTGGTATCTGTCCTGGCACCCAGCACATTAGGTTGTGCCCCAAGGGGTTCAGAAAAAGGGAAGTTACAAGTTACCCAGACATTTCAAAGGGTATGTTATTATAGATGCAAAAAGACAGATAGGCTCAGTTAAGGTAAAGGTTGACCTTATCAGTGAAGATACTGACCTAGAATGTAACTACCCACCATAACTGCTTTTAGTTAAAGTTTAATTTCAGACCATGCTTTGTGGTTACTATAGGTCTCTGAATTTGTAAGATTGCCATGCAGGCCTCCCCTGAGCTTGTCAGGTCAGCATGTGGCCCCCTTTGTCCACAAGACAAATAGCCAAATTGTTTTTCTTGGGGCTTAATCATTGTTCTCACCAACAGTGTCTGAGAATTCCAGTTGCTCCACATCCTCATCAGCACTGAGCATTATCAGTTATTGTTTTTGTTTTGATTTCAGTCGTTCTGTTACAGGCATTCCAGAAACACCTGAAAAGGTGTTTCCAGACAACCCCAAGTTAGAGGAAGAGGGCTGTTCCCTCCTCGGTTCTTGTCAGTCTCTTAGGAATGAATTCACATGAGTGACAACAGCATTATCATAGAGCCAATTTATTAAAAAAGAAAAGCAAGTAAATTTATCAAAATACATCTGGCCTATAAAGCACAGATGGTTCTCTCAGCTAACCTGAGCAACAAGCCTGTGGGGGATATATATATATGCAGGTTTTTAAATCCTTCTGCTGAATATCTTGGTACAGATGAACACTCAAGGTGTTTGTTCCTTTTACTTTGTTACGGCTTTCCTAGCATTTATAAGAAGACCCTGGCAATTCTATTTGGACAGGCCCTGAGAGTGCTGACTTCTCTGTTTAAACAGTGAGATGAAAACTCCCTTTTCTCTTTTTTCCCCACGACGCTGACTTCTTTGTTTAGTAAGATGGGCTCTCCCTTCTTTCCTTCCCTTTCCCCCTCACGCTTTAGCAGGGTGATGTGTTCTCTGTTTAGGGAGAAGAGCCATTTGTTCTCAAGATAAGGTTCTGTAGCTAGCTGGCTGCACGTTTGACCTTGTTTAATTTTCTTGTCTCAGTTTCCCTATTTCTCCTGCCCTAGAATTTTCCTAGTTTTTCCCTCTCCTGTAACAATTCCAATAGGTGTATACTGATGCGGTACATCATTAAAGCATGTGGCTGGGACTTCGGCCCATGCAAGTTCACCTTGGAAGGCTGTACAGAAGCCCGGTGAAAAGTACCTGTAGCCAGTCTAGGTACTCTCTACCTTTGCAAAAATGGGCCTCAATTTCCTCATTTGTGAAATGAGGATAATAATAGGATATCTACCTTAAAAGGTTGTTGTGGAAGTTACACGAGTTAATATATGTAAAGCACTGCTATAGAATAAGTACCATCTCAGCATTCATTATTATTGCTATTATTTTTCTTAGAGCTGATCACTCTGCTTAGCTACATGATACCCAAATTTGCATAAAAACAATGCTGAGAGGTCATCCCTTGGACTCCAAACCTCAGATCCTGAAGGCTTTCGATTGCATCTTCCACCTTCTCCAATTGCTGCTCCACAGTTCTTTTCAGAAGCCATTTCATGTATAATGCAATGCCCATCTTTACTTTGTAAAAGTCCAATTTTAAAGACAGCATTTGAACTGCAGTGATTAAAGAACGCATTTGAATTGTTAAAGATTTCCTTCTTTGTCCAAACAATGTGCTTTTAATAGAAGCACAGCTTGTGATTTGTACTATTTTACTTTGATCTGCAGTGCGGTATGCATCATCAACATTAAGATGAAATGACTCTGCAATCACACATGGAGCTCAGACTTGCAGTAATCTTACAAAGAAAATCTCATTATCCTGCAGTATGCACTTCAAAAACAAACATACAACCTTTCCTCCCTCTAGTGGCACATTTAAAAAGCAACCTCAAATATCAGAGGCCAGTGTTGCCTATTAAAGCCAAGGGAAAACGATAGTTTACACAAGACTTGGGAGATTCCTAATATTTATTTATTATTGATTGTGGTGAAAGTTTGCGTTTTATTTATGCAAAGTGATATTGCTGTCAAGATAACAGGCTGGTTCTTAGCCGTAGGAGTTTTGTGATTTATCCTCCCTTGGCACTTTATTTTTTATTAAAAACAATAAACTAGAAGTCTACCAATATTGGGTAGTCAGGGATTCTGATTCCTGGCTGCCTCTAGGGAGAATAAGATACTCCCCATTCCTCCCTTGGCCTTTAAATGTTTATGAGAATTAGAGATGAATAATAATGCCTTAACTCAGAGGGTTGAATAGTGTCCCCATATAAGGATCCACCCTGGAACCTCAGAGTATCATTTTATGTAGAAATAGTGTCTTTTCAGATGTAAACAGTTGATATAAGGTGGACCCTGAATCCAGTAACTGGAGTCCTTATAAGAAGAGTAGGGAACACACGGAGACACCCACGTGAAGATGGAGGCAGATATTGAACTGATGCATCTTGTTAAAAGATAAACTGAGGCTTATTAAAAATTTGAAGAGTTTATTTGAGCAAAAAATGATTCTAATCAGGCAGCACCCAACTGGAAGTGGTTAGGAGCACCATGTTTATGGGAGGTGGGGTAGAGAGGAAGATTTATAGAGAAGGTACAGAAGCAAAGAAAGGACACTGTGGGGTTGGCTAGAGTTTACATTTAATCGGGTGGGCTGTGATTGGTGGTCCCTACATTTCCATTTCTTAACCTTGAGACCTTTACAGGTCTGATTTGCTTACATAGGCCACCAAACCATTAGAGCCACTTCAGTTTAATGGCCTCTTTGTTTTAATTAATTCAGTCCACAAACCAAGGAATGCCAAGCCCCAGAAGAGAGAGAGGCACAAAACAGATTCTCCCTCAGAGATTCCAGAAGGAAACAACTGTAGACACGTTGCCTTTGGACTTCTGGACTCTGGAACTGTGAGAACATAAATGTTTTAAGACATCAAATTTGTGGTCCTTTATTATGGCAGCCCTAGAAAACTAATATGATAAGAACAATGAATCTCTTCATAATTACTATTTTGTGTTCCTTATAGGGCCAGGCACATAGTACTGTATATAAATTAATTTATTTAGTTGTTACTATAAGACTAAAATAACGACAATTATCATACCTACTTTATGAATGAGTAAAAATGAGCTTCAGAGAAGTTGAATAACTTGCCTAAGGCCCCATGGCTTGAAATTATTTAGGTGTGGCTGCCAGATGTTCTCTTATATCTTGCAAGTGTCTGAGGTTGTTACATCTTTTATCTATTTCACCTAAATTGGTTGTTTTTTACTTTTAAACTTTGTTTTATTGGAGTACAAATCACATACAGTTAACTACGCAAATCTTACACGTACAGTGAATTTGTATGTGTAATGAATTTTTAGATATGTAGGTGTCCATGTGACCACCACACAGAATAGCGCCCTGGGAGATCCTGCCATGGTTCTTCCCTGATTGTGTGGTTTCAAGACTTTTAATATTACAATATTACAAAAGGTCATATAGAGTCTTTATAAAACTTTCAAACATTACAAAGCTATAGAAATGGAAAATTCCTCTCACTACTCCTTGTTGCTACATCCAGAGTTAATCATTATTAATGGGTGAGGTGTGTGTATCCTTTTAGACCATTGTATGTTATACTTTTATTTATGTATGTGGATACACAAACATAATTCTTTTTTTTGTTTGTTTGTTGTTGTTGTTGTGTGTGTGTGTGTTTTTTAATATACCTTTATAGATTTCAGAGAGGAAGGGAAAGGGAGGAAGAGAGAGAGAGAAAAACATCCACAATGACAGAGAGAATCACCGGTCGGCTGCCCCCTGCACACCTCCTACTGGGGATCAAGCCCCCAACCCGGGCCTGCGCCCTTGACTGTAATCAAACCCAGGACCCCTTCGGTCCCCAGGCTGATGCTCTACCCACTGACCACAACAAACATAATTCTTATATACACATATATTTTTGTACATGTATATACTAGTATGTGTATTTGTGCACACATACACAAACACATACACATAGTTTTTCTAATATATATATATATATATATATATATATCCTGAAGCTTGCTGTTTTTTTCATTCAACTTAGAAGAGCTACTATTGTTTTGTTTTATATCTATATTTTTTTATTGATTTCAGAGAGGGAGGGAGAGGGAGAGAGAGAGATATGGAAACATCACTGATGAGAGAGAATCATTGACTGGCTGCGTCCTGCATGTTCCCTACTGGGGATCGAGCCCGCAACCCAAGCATGTGCCCTTGACTGGAATCGAACCCAGGACCTTTCAGTCCACAGGCTCTATCCACTGAGCAAAACCGGCTAGGGCTATTTTTTATTTTCAGTTCATAAAGATCTGCCTGGGAAGAGTGATTCTTTGTGTGCCATCTGTCATTTCTATGTCAGTGTGAAAGAAGTTTCTAATGGAAGATATCATTGATGAAGAAAGGAATGCGGAAGGACATTCCAGTTTGGCCCACTACACTCCATTCTACCCATAGACTTATTGGTGGAGGTTAGCAAGGAAAAGCTCATATTCACCAGACTCCCTTGCGTCCTGGGGAACCAAGGCACTTTTGGTAGACATCTGTGGGGTTTGGAAGGCAGCAGCGACAGAAACTGCTCCACTCCTCTCTTTCCCTCTGACATGTCTGCAGGGAAGTGTGGCCATGGCAGACTGTACTTTGCCTATGGCTGTGGCAGCTGAGGTCAGGCTCTCACCTCACTTATGAGCACGGGTCATAGCTGAGGTGACGTGTTCTTAGAGTTAATGGTATGATGGTGATTTTCTGACCCCGGATCAATATAGAGACTGTGTGGTAGGGTCTGTGGCTTCCTGACCGTGGCCAAGGCAGCAGCGACTTTGGGAGGTCTGTTCTGGGAGTTATTCCTGCAACTTATCCCAGAGCCCTCTGAGTCCTCCCAGTGTTTTGTAAGCACCTACTTCCTATAGTAAGACCCTTTCTGTTTAAAAAGGGTGGCTTCTGACAACCACAATTAAACTACTATTGAATCAGAAAGAAAAGGAGGAAGAACAGAGAAGGGCAAAGACTGGAAAGGTCTGCTTGGGGACACCATCTCATTTATTCATATGCATTAATGGAAATGAGTCATTTCAATTCATTAATCAATAATGAAATGAATAATTACCAAAAGAGGCTGACCTGAAACATTTATATTTGGCTTTTAATATTGTGTTAGAACTTCTAATTTAATATAAATGTTTCATGCCCTACGTTCATACAGTTGGGGAATAACAAAGCAAAACTAGAAATATGTCACATCTCTGCCTCCCAATGTTTTTCCTCATTGAACATTTCTCTGGATAAAGGTAATAAAACTAATATCTCAGACTAAATTCTCAGCTCAGTGAGCTGTAGGTAGATTTCTAACAAATGTGGTATCCCAGTATCCCAATATCTCAGGTGTCTCCTCAGTCAGTTCTATCTTTTTGTTCCTTTTAAAAAAAAAAAATTTAAGGGAGTCATTTCCACACCAAAGCACCTGCATGCTGGAACTATGCCAGACTCACAATCTGACTCACCTTTATTTTTATTTCTTCTAGCCCTATACAGAGGAAAAGTGGGGGGAGAGAATTTGCTGGACCAAACTTGAAGATAGTATGAAGTGGGTTCTTGGGTCAACACATGTGCTATCTACAATGGCTTGAAGTGCTTCTGAAAACCTCTTGAGTTCATTTAAGTTCCTGCAGCTTTCCAAAAGAGTGTTTTTCCCTTGTCTTAAAGTGTGTAAGCAAAAGCAATTTTCTAAAAGAGTAGCCTTAGAAAGTTAATGGGGTATAACAACTACAGAACTGCTTTCCATAAGAATTCTACATGTGTCGGATTTTGTTTCACTGTGAATCTCACTTTCAGAAAGAGTGAAAGCAAGAGGTAATAGGGAGATGATAGATCATAGATAGATGGATAGACAGATAATAGATAGATGATAGATGATAGATGATAGATAGATAGATAGATAGATAGATAGATAGATAGATGATAGATAGATGATAGATAGATGAATAGATAGATGATAGGTAAATTCCAGGCCCTAGGCCTTCTCTGTCTAGGTGCCACGCTTTGAACTATAGAATTCTGAGTGCCCTGTTTTGTGCAGTCTTTGAATCAGATCTAGATTCATGTCTGGCATTAGAGAGGAGGAATCCATCCTTTTACTGCATGTCCCCAGGGTCATCTCTGAAACCCAGCCTCCACCAATCTTCTTCCTTTCCTGGTTGATTTTGAAGGCTCAACTTTCCCTGTGTGCTTTGGCCCTGCCTTGACCCATTCTGTTTGGGGGTCCCTGCCTGATAGTGGCTCGAGGGGAGGAAGACATGTTCTTCCTGGCCCTCTTCTTCTTTGGTGCCTCCGAAGATAAGAATGTAGATCTTTTAGTGATTTTGCCACTGATCTCACAAAAGAGAAACCAACTAGGGGAGACAAAATGACTGACAAGGTTAAGTTGTTGGCATCATGTTCTCTGGACCATGGCTTCTAATTTTTCCATTGATTTGCTAATTAGAATTGAAGCATGCTGACCCCAAGCATGGTGCTCACCAGCCACGCGCACTCTTTCTGTGTAGGGCTTTAAACAGACACTCTGCCAACTTTTCCTCCAGGGAGACCCTTAGGTCTTAGTATCCCTAGTCATGGAAAGCACAGAATATTCCAAGTTGCTCCCTGTGTCCTGCACCAAAAATACATTACCTTTTGTTTAGCTTTTATTGACGAGAGTATTTAGAAATAACTTTTAAAATTTAGAGCAAGGATCGAAAATCTATGGCCCAATTTGGGCAAGCCTGTTTTTATACAGTCTTCAAACTTTACATATAGATATAGATATACATATTTTATAAATATATTGTCTAGATATCTAAAGATAGATTTATATGCCTAAAAGATATCATCTCATGTGCCAATGCCAATAATTTGATAGTGGATTTTGAAATGCTTTCATTTGTGTTTTGGCTTGGCCTACATTGCTCTGGGATTGATTAGTGATGTCTGAGAGTGTCTGCACTCTTGGACAGACCCTGTGAAAGACATTCATTTGAAAGCTTTTCCTCCCATAATTCATTCTATGGGACTGGTTGGCCAGTACATTATGAAGGACTGGATACTGATAGTCGTCTCACTGTGACTGGAGTCATGGCTCTTAACTCTGCAGGTTGTATTCACCCGGGAGAGTGACCCCTATATGTGACAAGAGTCCTGGGCTAATCCTGCCAGTATGAGACATTGCAGAATGTCCTATCACCATGATATGCCCGTGGCAGATTTTATAATGCTTGCACATTTTTTTCCCTTTCCTTAGTATGGATACACAGGGACTTCAATGCTCCACTTGTATCCCCTCAGCGCTCACCATCCTGTGCCAGGAGACAGATTTCTTCTTCCTATTACAAGCACTGGGACTCTCTTCCTGAGGGCTTTCTGTGGCTTTAAGAGCAGGTTTGGCCTACATGCCTGACAGGGTGGAAAATGCTGGGGAGTAATGGCCTAAGGAATAGCCCAGAGCCAACAAATCCCCCCGCTTCCTTACCCCTTCGGTGTGACACTCCTGATGTGTATTCTACATGATCTCCCAGAATTTGCCAGTAGTATTAAGCTCTACTTGCCCATGCCTGTAACCTGCTCATTAACCCCACCCTTTCCACACTGAACTGACTTCTGTGGTGTTCATGAAAATGCATCTCTCTGAGCTCTGACTACACGGAGTCTGAAAGACCCGGATCCAGCTATGCACTCTGGAATCCATCACTGTGTTGGCCAGGCATCTGCACTTCCCATAGGCTGTGCACTGCCCACATCTCAGCACAGCAGGGATGCTTAGGCAGGCCCAGGCTTGGGAGGCACCAGGCTCCTCTGACTGCTGACTGTGGCTAATGGACTTGCCCCTGATTTTGCCAAAACTTACTTAGAACAGCCCTGTAGTCTATGATTTTTTTCTATCCAACCCTCTTTCTTCTCTCTCCTCCACAGGAGTGAGGCCTTTCTCCATCTGCATTTTTACCTTACAGGTGTTTTCCCCAATGAACCTCCTACATGTCTAAACCTGTCTTTCTTAGAAGACCCAAACTAACGTAGCTTCCTTTTTACCCTCATCTCACCCCTCCCCTTCCCTCCTGATGCTTTCTGTGGTCACCTTCCAAATAATCAACTTAACATCTTGGGGTTGGCTTCTGTGAGACTCCAGCCTACATTACATACCATGAATGTTTTTCACATCAGGTTTAAGAGCCAAGCCCAGGCTGACCAAAGATACAATCTGCTATACTTCAGATGCCCAACCCGGACTTCCACTGGGAAAACCACATATTGATGGCCCTGATGAGACAAATAACACTAATAGCACTCCGAGTTTTAGTGTTGCGGTGTTTCCTGTGGTCTTAGCTTCAGATTTTGCACGAACCTATTAAATTGTGGCCCTATTGTCATCTTCTTGTGTGAATTGAATATAAAAATAATTATTAATAGTTCTCTACATGTGTTGACTTAAAAGTTGACTTACAAGAGTTGATTTACAAAGCACTCTTCTTTATGTCACTCTAAGTAATTAAATAACAAACATCCATTGTCCATATTATCCTTGCATTAAACTCATTGGCATGGGGCAGAGAAGCCCAGAATATTCCATACAGGACAGATCTGTGGATGTTAAAATTGTGAACATAGTTTCTCAAGAAACTTTTGATTATGTACCTTTTTTAATGGTTCATAGAACCCTGGCTTAATTGCAGACAATAAAAACTAGCTGAAAAGCTATTATTCTAGCTGTATTATGTTATTTCCTGTTGATTTATTTTTGAGCTTTCTCTCCATACATCTGTTTGGTACTCAAAACCCCAAGTGTTCTGAATAAACTGAAACATAGTCAGCAGGAGCATAAATCTTGCATGGTACATAAATTTCTAAATAAAAAAGGAATTGCAATTCATGAGAAAAATGTTATTTAAGTATCAAAATATTATCTGATGTTAAGTCTAATCATTTTTGCAGTTATTGTTAATTCTCACGCCGTTAGCTCCTAATTCAAAGAAATCAATATAATTCTTTTCTCATGTGAGAATTAATATTTGCCTTGTGTCTGTGGAGAGGATATAGGTCTTAACATGGCTGATTTTCTCTATGAGTTAGCATGTTAGTTCAGCCAACGAGTTCTCTTTGGTGAAGTGGAAGTGCCCTTAAGAACCCGAAATACTCCATTAGAGCTGGTGTGTGTGTGTGTGTGTGTGTGTGTGTGTGTGTGTGTGTGTGTGTGTGTTAGTTATTAGCCAGGATCAATGACAAGGAGATTCCCCTTTTTCCTGCCCTTTGAATGCCGCTTGCCCTGTGTGCATAGTTTTGCAAGAGAAGGATAAATTCAAGAATAGATTCAGTAATCTTGCTTTAAGATAGAAAGGCAGAAAGAAGGAATTAGATAAAGAACCAACAGCTGGGTCTGGAATCCAGAGCCCAGGAACCTTCAAGATGGTAGCAAAGTTTACTCCAGTCTGAGGACAAATACAGTAAATGTCACTGGACACTCAGAACAATGTTTTTGGATGATGAGCTTGAGATATTTTTTGAATTACTGAAAGGACTCAAGACTGTCACCTAGACTCTCATCAAGAAGGTGTTACTTGCCCAGCCAGCGTGGCTCGGTGGTTGAGCGTCAACCTATGAACTAGGAGGTCATGGGTTTGATTCCTGGTCAGGGCATATGCCTAGGTTGTGGGCTTGATCCCCAGTAGAGGGTGTGCAGGAGGCAGTGGATCCCCAGTAGGGATGTGCAGGAGCCAGCTAGTCAATGATTCTCTCTCATGATGGATATTTCTATCTCTCTCTTCCTCACCCTTCCTCTCTGAAATCAATAAAAATATATTTTTTTAAAAAGAAGGTTTCATGGGTTGGTGAGCTGGATGAAAAAAAGGTGAAGGATCAAGAAGCACAAGTAGTTACAGAATAGTCACAGGGATGTAAAGTCCAGCATAGGGAATATAGTCAATGATATTGTAATAACTGTGTATGGTACAGGATGGGTACTAGATTTGTCAGGGTGATCACTTTGTAAGTTATATAAACGTGTAATTACTGGGTTGTACACATGAAACTAATATGATTTTGTACATCAACTGCAATTGAAAACTAAAATAATTATTAAAAGATAAAATTAGAAAATATAAACGAAGGCATCGCAACATTTAATAATTTAAGATAAACTACATTCTTGGAGACTGTAGCAAGTCCATGACTAGGGGCTGTTTGTGGCTGCTAATAAGACATTTGAAAGTAAAGGAGTAGAAATTCTTCCAGGTTTCATCCATATAAAGGACAGAGGTGTGCCTACCTTAACTGGCTCCAGGTGCCTGGCAAAGGGCCTCTGTGGCATTCCAAATCTGCTAGTCTCTTCCATGTGCAGGACAAATGATTATATAAGACCTCCCGTCCCTCTTAATCTGATGCTCTTGACTCCCACAACACCTATAAGGAACCTTCTAATGATTTCTCTGGCTTTTCAACTACCTTAATCCTGGGAAAGTGGTGTCTTGCGTGGAGAACTTGAATACTTTTAATACTGAAAAGACATCTCTTCTACTGCCTGCTGGGGCCCAGCTCCAGCGGGTCCAGGGGTTCCCAAAGGTGTGGACAGAGTCGGTGAAGAATGAATGACACGGAGGCAGTGTTCAGGTGATCATCATAGCCAGGTTCCTCTCTTTTATTGTCATCTAGCATCTGTATTTATACTATTTGGTCCCAATCCTATCCATTCTATACAAAAGGCCAGGGGGGCATCCCATCTCCATTCAAAGGTTACTCTATTGCTCCACTAAGCTACAAGGAAGTAACTGAAGGAGGTCACTGCAAGCAAAGATCAAAGCGACCAACCACCCCCTCTGGGGAAACAACCTTTCTCAGGGAGGTTGTCCTGTTTAAAACACATAGCTGTTAAGAGAGGAGCAAACATAATATGCCATATACGCCAGGTCCCTTGAAACATCCCTGCAGGGACTGCCTCAAGCAGCCAGGGTGGATCGGCTTCCAACAACTGCCAATTAAAAAAAAACTGGCATAATTCTGATATGCATACCCATCTTTGATGGGCTGGGTTTGTGATCAGAAGTGGAAAATGAACAAATAAAATCCTGGACATCCAGAGATGAGGATCAGACCACAAGCCCATGTTGTCCATGCCAATGGCAGAAATGTTGGGAGGGTCCTGTCAGGGCCATCAGCCTGCCACCCCTTGAGCCTGACTTCCTCTGTTGCTTCTGTCCCTTTCCCTACTGCTTGGTCATCACTGCATCTTAGAAGAGAGCTGCTATAGATCAAAACTGAGTTAGTTGCTGGTGGGGAGGCTTCCTAATCCACTCCTGCCACATTCCTGGTGGCCCAGCTTCAAACTCCCAATTCCCTAGCCTTGCCTGTGGGTTGTGCAGACTCAAAGATTGATGAATTCACTGGGCTGCAGGGAGCTCCACAGAGCTCTGGCCCCTTGGAGGACCTCAGTTTGACTCCCCTTTTCCCTTTAGTGTAATTGAATGGCAGGAAAATAGATGGAGAGTGGGGAGAATGAAGAGCAGACTCAATTTCAGCAAGTGGGGATAGGTTCTGTGTGTTGTGCCCAGAGTTCGGGGTCCCCAATAATCCACCACCAGGGAGCCTCTTCCGATGCAAAAGCAAGGAGTCTTTATTTATTAATCAATCCTAGGATTGGCTCCCAGCCTGTCCGACGCAGCAGTAAGGCGAGAGAGTGTGTCCCAGGAGAACAAAGGTTATATAGGGCTAGTTATTTGGGTGGGCTTAGAGGGTGACGTGGGTTACAGAGATTGGTCATTTAGGTCAGGGTTTTTCATCAGGGTCTTACAGCACAAAGGTCAGGAAGTGACCAGCACATTCTGAGGCTTGGGCTGTCCCCCACTATAGCCTTATCAGGACCTTAGCTGCATTCTTGGAGCTTCATTGGTCCACTCAGGTGGTGGTTGGGGGAGTTAGGTCAATACCGGCATTCTTGTGGTCACTCAGAAAAGGAAGGGGCTTGGGCTGAGGGCCCAGCCCTACAAGGCAAGATAGGGAAGAAGGAGGGGAGTATGTTTCTGCTTTGTCCTTTCACTGTGGAGGAAGGAAGGGTTAAGATTTCAAGATTTTGAAAAATGTAGGTCAGTTTGGTGTCCACTCTTCTTAACATTTTGGAGAGATTTTGGAAAGTAAAGAGAATGCCTAATTTCTCAACTCTGGTTTCTAAAAATGTCTCATTATGGGAATTGGCATTGACCCACCCAAGGAGAGACTTCCAAGAACAAAATCTGAGACAGTGGTTAAAGCAGCTGCTTAGATATTAACTTATCATTAGAATTTTAAGTCAGTCAACTTGACTTGTCCACAAATACTAAAATATTTGTTTTTACTTATCATATGATACTTTGGTTAATTTGATCTTCCTATTATTCATTCCCCTGTAAGTAAAGCTTCTTTTGTTGTTGTTGTTAATCCTCTCCCTAGGATATTTCCCATTGATTTTTAGAGAGAGTGGAAGAGAGAGGGGAAGACAGAGAGAAATATCGATGTGAAACATATCAATTGGTTGTCTCCTGCATGAACCCTGACCAGGGCCTGGGCTGGGGAGGAGCCTTCAACCAAGGTAGTGCCCTTGACTGGAATCCAACCCGGGACCCTTTGGTGCACAGGCCGATGCTGTATCCACTAAACCAAATCAGCTAGGACAAGCCTCTTTTTTTTTTTTTTGGAAACCACCTCTCCCCAACTCTTGGCCTCTGGGTTTAAGTGAAGATGACCCCCTCCACCCTTGGCCTTAGAGGTGAGCAGATGATCCAGTACTGGCCAACCAGAGTGTTTTGTGGATCTCCCAAGAGATTGTAGGGGAGGGAAAGGTTTTCTTCAATCCTCTTAGGGTCACTGGCTGGGTCTGAGAATTAAAGACAAAGACAAATAAACAGGAGGAAAGCATACACATTTTATTAAGTTTTTATGTGTACATGGGAGCCTTCACAAAAGAATGACAATTTTTTTTTTGTTTTTTGTTTTTTTTTAATTAAATCTTTATTGATCAGATTATTACATTTGTTCCCTTTTTTTTTCCCCCATAACTCCCCTCCTCCCAGTTCCCGCCCCACCCTCCGCCCTCACTCCCCACCCACTGTCCTCATCCATAGGTGCACGATTTTTGTCCAGTCTCTTCCCACATCTCCCACACCCCTTTCCCCCCCAAGAATAGTCAGTCCATTCCCTTTCTATGTCCCTGATTCTATTATAATCAACAGTTCAAAGAATGACAATTTGAAGATGTGACCAGAGCAGGAAGCTTTTATACCTTTTAGATAAAGAAACAATACATTTGTGAAGAATTGTGAAGAAGACACCGGGGTCTGGGCTCGGGATAGTGAATGGTGAAGAAGGACCAGGAAGATTAGGGTGAGTTTTAAAACGTTTCTATGCAGATTCCCCTGGTGCTGTCTTTGGGCTGATAAGAGTCTACCTATATCTAGTAAAAGGAGAAAATATTTCCTGTCTTTAGGCAGAAAGAGGGAGCTTTTACTGCTTCTTAATTGTCTGTAGCTCAAAATAAATTTTTAAAAATATATTTTATTGATTTCAGAGAGCAGAAAGGAGAGGGAGTGAGAGACAGAAACATCAATGATGAGAGAGAATTATTGATCAGCTGCCTCCTGCACACCCCACACTGGGGATCAAACCTGCCGCCCTGACTGGGAACCGAACCTCCTTGTTCATAGGTCGACACTCAGCCACTGAGCCATGCCAGCCTGCATCAAAATAATTTTTATGTCAAAGAGGCCTATTTAGGAGTGACACATTTTAATTTCCTTCAAAGTTAATACAGCAATGGGAGCAGGAACCAAATATTAGCTTAATTACTTAATTCTGGGACCACGTCGAAAAGAGAAACCTGCTTTCCGATGGTATTGTTAGCTGTAAAAAGGAAGTAAGCCTGAACATCCTGTGGGCAACCTTAAAATGTTAATTATGGAGGCTGGCAAGTTTAAAACGTGTCGGCTGGAGACCCAGGGAAGAGCCCCTGCTGCAGGTTAAGTCCAAAGGCCGTTTGCAGGCAGAATTCCTCCCTTCCTCCGGGAAGTCAGTCTGTGGTTCTAGTTAGGCCTTCAACTGATTGGATGAGCCCTACTCCCCCCATTTTGGAGGGCATTGTACTTTACGCAAAGTCCCGCAATTTAAATATAAAGCTCATCCTAAAACATCCTCCCAGAAACATCCTGAATAATGTGTGACCAGATATCTGGGCACTGTGGCTCAGCCAAGCTGCCACATAAAGTTAACTATCAGGAGTCCTGACCAAAGCCTGCAGGCCCCTGTGATCAGGCTCCAGTCACCAGCCTTCCTTCTCACCGCTCTCCTCCTGGATAACTGTGCTCAGTGGCTGGGGTGGGCAAACTTTTTGACTTGAGGGCCACAATGGGTTCTTAAACTGGACCGGAGGGCCGGAACAAAAGCATGGATGGAGTGTTTGTGTGAACTAATACAAATTCAAAGTAAACATCATTACATAAAAGGGTACGGTCTTTTTTTTTTTTTTTTTTTTAGTTTTATTCATTTCAAACGGGTGGATCCGGCCCGCGGGCCGTAGTTTGCCCATGGCTGGCTAGACCAGTGGTTCTCAAACGTTCCTGTGCAGCAGAATCACCTGGGGGCAACTTAAAAACAGATTTTTGGATCCCATCCCCTGAGTTTCTGATTCAGTAGCTCCGAGGAAGAGCCCAAGAATTTGTAATTCTAAAAGCTTTCCTGGTGATGAGAACCATTGTTCTAGGACATCCGGTTTAACGAGCATACTAATTAAAAGACCAGACATACTGGTCTTCTTGATATTTCTCAACAAATAAGGCACTCTTCCAATCCAGAGCCTTCATACTGCATGTTCTCTCTGCCAGGAAGATTCTCTGTCTGGCTGCTGCATGCAGTTGGGTGTTGATAAATACTGAATAACTGACTCTCTTTAAAAAAACAGTTCTGATCCATAGCATTTGCTAATTTCTAGCTTGCAGATCTTCCCATCACGGCTGATTTTAGTCTACCAATGAAATCACCTCCTCTGAGAGGGCTTTTCTGATCACCAGATAAAACAGCACTACCATCCTTTAATCGTTCTCCTTCTCTTATTTTAGTTCATTGCATTAATTTCCACCTATGATACATTTCTGTTTTTAAGTTTTCATTGTCCCCTACTGAGTCATAATCTCCAAGAAAGCAGAATTTCTGTCTCATTCCATGCTATAGCCTCAGGCCTAGAAGAATGCCTGGCACACATTAGATTTTCAATAACTATTTATTGAATATATAAGTGAATAAATTTATGTCCATATTTGTCCATTGTCTGGGCACCCCAACACCCAACTGGAATGCAATTCCATGAGGATGTGAACTTTGTTTAATTTTGTTCACTACAGTGTCCTCATCCACACAAAAATTCCAGGCAGTAAAATGATTTATGATGTTTATGAAACCGTAAAAATCCTAGGCAGTAAAATCTCAGACATCTCATGTAGCAGAATTTTTGCTGATACATCTCCTAGGCAAGAGAAACAAAGGAAAAAAATAAACAAATGGGACCACATCAAACTAAAAAGGTTCTGCATAGCAAAAGAAACCACCATCAATATGAAAGAGGAACCCACTGTGTGAGAGAATGATACATCTGATAAGGGGTTAATTTCCAAAATATATAAAGTCTTCATACAACTCAACAAAAGGAAGACAAACAATTTAAAAATTGGCAAAGGACCAGAATAGACACTTCTCCAAAGAGGACATATTAATGGTCAATAGACATATGGAAAAATGCTCAAGGTCACTAATCATCAGAGAAATGCAAATTAAACCCACAATGAGTTATCACCTCACACCTGACATAACAAATAAATCAGTGAATCAACAAACAACAAGTGCTGACGAGGATGTGGAGAAAAGGAAGCACTAGTTCACTGCTGGTGGGAATGCAGACTGGTGCCGCCACTATGGAAAACAGTATGGAATTTCCCCAAGAAACAAACAAACAAACAAAAAAGAATGGAACTGCCATTTGACCCAATGATCCCATTTCTGAGAATATATCTTAAAAATCCCGAAACACCAATTCCGAAAGAATATATGCATCCCTATGTTCAGAGCAGCATTATTTACAATAGTTAAGATCTGGAAACAACCCAAGTGCCCATCAGTAGATGAGTGGATAAAAAAGCTGTGGTACATTTACACAATGGAATACTAAGCAGCTGTAAAAAAAAATTGAAGGATCTCTTACCCTTTGAGACAGCATGGATGGACCTGGAGAGTATTATGCTAATTGAAATAAGACAATAAAAAAAGAGACAAATATCATATGATCTCACTTATTTGTGAAATCTAATGAACAAAATTAACTGACCCACAAAATAAGTCCCAAGGCTTTGAGGCATGGAACAAACTGACATATCATAGGGAGCTGGGGGCAGGGGGTGAGAAGAGATAAACCAAAGAATTTATATACTTATATGCATAGCCTATGGACATAGATAATAGTGTGGAGAAGGCCTGGGGGGCAGTAGGGGCTGAGCAGAGGAAGGGTAAAGTGGGGAAATGGGGGACATCTGTAACACTGTCAACAATACCTCATATATATATACTAGAGGCCCGATGCATAAAATTCATGCCAGAGTAGGCCTTCCCCCAGCTGCCAGCACCGGCTTCCCTCTGGCACCAGGGACCTGGGCTTCACTTGCAGCCCTGGCTTCATCTGGAAGGTCATTCGGAAGGACATTCGGTTTAATTAGCATATTAGACTTTTATTATTATAAACTAGGGGCCCGGTGTACGAAATTCGTGCACTGGGGGTGTGTGGGGGGGAGTGTCCCTCAGCCCAGCCTGCCCCCTCTCACATACTGGGAGCCCTCAGGCGTTGACCCCCATCACCCTCCAATCGCAGGATCGGCCCCTTGCCCAGGCCTGATGCCTCTGGCTGAGGCGTCCGGCCCGGGCAGTGGGGACCTGCAGCTGCAGCGGCCACACGATCGTGGGCTTCGCTTTAGGCCCAGGCAAGGGACCCCTAGCTCCTGGGACTGCCAGCTTTGACCTTGCCCAGGTCCCATCGCTGGCTCCACCCCTACTTCCTGCTATCACTGGCCAGGGCGGAAAAGGTGCCTGATTCTCCAATCATGGCTGGGGGGCAGGGCAAAGGCGGCCCCGGGGCTGCCTTTGCCCTGCCCCCCAGCTCTTAGCTCCCCCCTGGGTTTCCAATCACTGTCAGTGGCAGGGGGCTTCTTCCTGCTTTCCCTTTCGCCTCCCTGCATTGTGCCTACATATGCAAATTAACCGCCATCTTGTTGGCAGTTAACTGCCAATCATAGTTGGCAGTTAATTTGCATATAGCCCTGATTAGCCAATGAAAAGGGTATCGTCGTACACCAATTACCATTTTTCTCTTTTATTAGATAGGACTAGAGGCCTGGTGCAAGAAATTCCTGCATGGGGGGGGAATCCCTCAGACCAGCCTGCACCCTCCCCAATCCGAGACCCCTCAGGGGATGTCTGACTGCTGGTTTAGTCCGGATCCCTGCAGGATTGGGCCTAAATGGGCAGTCGGACATCCCTCTTGCAATCCGGACCACTGGCTCCTAATCACTCACCTGCCTGCTGGCCTGATTGCCCCAACTGCTCTCCCCTGCCAGCCTGATCGCCCCTAACCACCTCTGCCTTGGCCCCGGCCACCGTGGCTTTGTCTGGAAGGACATCCGGAAGACTTTCAGTCCATCCAATCTAATTAGCATATTACCCTTTTATTAGTATAGACTAGGGGCCCGGTGCACAAAATTCGTGCACTGGGTGTGTGTGTGGGGGGGGGGGGAGTGTCCCTCAGCCCAGCCTGCCCCCTCTCACATACTGGGAGCCCTCAGGCGTTGACCCTCATCACCCTCCAATCGCAGGATCGGCCCCTTGCCCAGGCCTCATGCCTCGGCCAGAGGCATAGACCCCCATCACCCTCCGATCGCCTGATCGGCCCCTTTCCCAGGCCTGACGCCTCCGCCAGAGGTGTCAGGCTTGGACAGGGGACCCCCATCTCCCCCTGATCACTGGCTCTGGCCCCCGCCCAGGCCTGAGGCCTCTGGCCCAGGAATCATGCCTGGGCAGGGGACCCCCATCTCCCTCTGATCACTTGCTCCACCCCCCGCCCAAGCCTGATGCCTCTGACCCAGGCTTCAGGCCTGGGCAAGGGGACCATCATATTCCCCCCAATCCCCGGCTCCACCCCCCACCCAGGCCTGACGCCTTGGCCAGAGGAGTTGACCCTCATCACCCTCCGATCACCAATCACCGGATCAGCCCCTTGACAAGGCCTGAGGCCTCCGGCAGAGGTGTCAGGCCTGGGCAGGGGACCCCCAGGTCCCCGCGGTTGCAGGCTCCGCCCCTGCCCAGGCCTAACCCCTCTGGCTGAGGCATCCGGCTTGGGCAGCGGGGACCCGCAGCTGCAGTGGCCCCGTGATCATGGGCTCCGCTTTAGGCCCAGGCAAGGGACCCCTAGCTCCTGGGACTGCCAGCTTCGACCGTGCCCAGGTCCCATCGCTGGCTCCACCCCTACTTCCTGCTATCACTGGCCAGGGCGGCAAAGGCGCCTGATTCTCCAATCATGGCTGGGGGGCAGGGCAAAAGTGGCCCCAGGGCCGCCTTTGCCCTGCCCCCCAGCTCTTAGCTCCCCCCTGGGTTTCCAATCACTGTCAGTGGCAGGGGGCTTCTTCCTGCTTTCCCTTTCGCCTCCCTGCATTGTGCCTACATATGCAAATTAACCGCCATCTTGTTGGCAGTTAATCATAGTTGGCAGTTAATTTGCATATAGCCCTGATTAGCCAATGAAAAGGGTATCGTCGTACGCCAATTACCATTTTTCTCTTTTATTAGATAGGATACTAGAGGCCTGGTGCACTGGATTCATGCACTAGTGGGATCCCTTGGCCTGGCCTATGGGGATTGGGCCAAAACCTGGCCAAGGGGTCCCGGATTGTGAGAGGGCAGTTCTCAGGTGACATACCCCAGAATCAGACTCCCTTCTCTCTGGTTCCAGGTGTGTGCATCACCCCAGAACCGCAGCTGCCAAGTCACCGCAGCTTGGCAGCTCTTGCATTGAGCATCTGCCCCCGGTGGTCATTGCACGTCATAGCTACAGACCAGTCGCGCGCGCGCGCGCGCGCGCGCGCGCGTGCGTGTGTGTGTGTGTGTGTATATATATATATATATATTTATATATATATATATATATATATATATATATATATATATATATATATTTTTTTTTTTTAAGAAGACAAAACTTTGCAAAATGTTCTGAGGATCAAGAGCAGATACCAGTTCCCTCTATCCCTGTTTGAGTTCCTTGTCAGATAGTGACCCTGAAAAGGCAAAGCTGTGCAGGGAACCTGGTGGGTGTCAGCTCAAGAAATATTGGCAGCTCATCTGCATATCTTTTAGTGACCTTCCAGAATGACAGCCAAGCCACCACTGCCTCCCTGTTTGCAAATGATAGAGATCTCATTTCTGGGGACGGCAGGATGGATGTGGCAGCCGCAGTGCCATTAGACCTGGAAGATGCTCTGTTCTCATTACTGTCTCCTGGCAACATAGCACCAGATGCCGCCGTGAATATTAATGACCCTCATTCAAGTAACCTTTAGCGCCATCCTCCAGGCTGCAGCCAGGGACTGCTGCTATCTGCTTCTGTGGTCTTCATTTCAACAAATCTTTCCCTTTTCTCTTCCTGTTTGAGAAGATATATTAATGAGATTTTTATCTAAGGAGTGGGTTGCTGCTTCTCTATGGAGATGCTCACTTTCTGAGCCATTTTCCAAGAACGATAACAGCACTCGAATTCTGCTGGAGCTTGTCCGTGATAGCTTTCCTTGACTTTATCTGCTGGGTGGAATATGTAATTTGTTTAATATCTTTGCTTCTTCATGAGCAGGGTTTAAAAATAAATGTGGAATCAGGCAAAGGGGAAATCAAATATTACTAAGCTCTCAATGGGTTTCATAGTTCTTATCAGCTTCCAACAAGTTCAGGACTGTGATGGCAGTAGTCATGCCAGGCTTGCCTGTCTGACTTCCTTTGGCTCCTCATGCTAAGAGCTATACCCTTGAAAAGCCAGGGCATATTGAACTGCTCCAAGTTGGGCTGCCTATTTTCTTTAGCTCTTTGCTTTGTTTCTCTAGACCAGAGGTTGTTCTTGAGAGTAATTCAGGGCACTGCTGAGAGTAAAATCTTCCCTTTCCATTCATTCTCTTCCTTCCCTAATATTTAATGAGAGCTATAATTTGTGGTTTCAGAATACAAACTTGAGAGAAAGCCAGGACGATGTGTGGCTCTTGGCTCTTTTATTTACTAGTTGTGGAATCCTGGGCATGTTGCTCAATCTTGCTCAGCCTGTGTCATATCTGTAACATATAGCTAAAGCCAGCAACCTCCCCAAGTTATCAATAAGTTAAATGGTATCACATATGCAAAACACTTAGCACAGTGTCTGGTATATAGTAAGGACTCAATAAATGGTGGCCTGGTATGGTAGGCTGTTAAATCCATAGCTTCCAGTGAAATATGTCTCCTGGCATGGACACCTCTCACAGTGATTCTAGACATGGCCATGTGACACCCTTTCACCAATGAGATATCAGCAAATGGGACTGAAGTAGAGGCTGGATAAGTGCTTGTGCATTGGGGCTTTCCCTCTGGGAATGCTGCCACCACCATAGGAGGTGTTAAATAACAATAATTGAACTGACAATTAGATCTTTAAATAACAACAATTTAAAGATCTAATTGGTTTTTTTTAAATGATTCATAAATCAGGCATTATTCCATCTAGAAAGCAAAAAGGAGCTCCATAGAGCTGCAGGAAAAGAAAGGTTTTTAAAGGCAAAGAAGGAAGAGAAAAAAATAGGTAATTATTAGTAAAGAATGCATTGTTCTAGGCAAGGTCTCCATCCTAAGGGGAGGAGGTCTATCCGTGGAGTACCTCCTAGTACTGACCAGGAAATTCCAGGTTGTCTGGTTAAAGATCACATTCCTGGGGAAGGTTGAAACTAATTAGGTTAGGTATTAAGTCTTGGTCTGCTGCCCTGGACCCTTCCTTACACCAGTGACTCTATTTTGGGTCTGTTTTCTCCTTTCAACAGAGAATGCCCAGTTTCTCTCAGAATGAAGGACTCCATGGAGAGAGAGGCCAAGCCAGTCCTGAAGCTGAATGCAGCTGCATGAGTGAGCCCAGCCCAGCACAGAAAAACTGCAAGGCTAACCCGGGAATTTTGATAAAAAGTAATTTTCAAGACACTCAGTATTGAAATTGTTATGTAGCAGAGGCCAACTAATAGTTATTACTTTCATAATTTGTCCTATTTAAACTGCACAATTCTCTCACAAGATAGGTGATCTTACCTCCACTTTACTGATGATGAGTTGAAAGTTCAAGGACATTAGGTGGATGTCTCCTTGATTGTCTGGATCCTTAAAATAGTTGCTGAGAAAGAAGTGCAAGGGACAAAGCATATTTAAACACTGTTCTTAGGTGAGAAAATTTTTTTCATTCAGATAGAATCCTATGTTGGATCTCTTTAGGTCTTTAAAAGCCTCCTAGATACAAATTTGTGGTTACAAAATAGTCATGGGGATGTAAAGTACAGCACAGGGAATAGAGTCAATAATATTGTAATAACTGTGTATGGTGCCAGGTGAGCACTTGAAATATTGGGGGAACACTTTGTAAAGTAAATGATTGTCTAACCACTACGCTGTACCCCTGAAACTGATACACAAAAATATTGAATGTAAACTATAACTGAAAAATAAAATAAAAAATAAGTGAGTCTCCTAGAAAATTCAAATATTCCCAAAAGAACAACCTATCAATCCAGTTAATTCCTCATTATGAAGTGGGACATATGACAAACTTATATTAGTGGGCAGCCACCACTGATGGACAGCAGCACTGTACAATAGAAATATAAAGTGAGTCATGGATGTAATATTAAATTTTCTAGTAGCTACATTAAAAAGTATAAAAAGAGGTAGAATTGATTTAATTTTTATTAATCCTATTCCAATTCTTTTTATTTCAACATATGATCAATGTTAATTTTAATAAGGCATTTTACATTATTTCTTTTTAGACCAAGTTTTCAAAATCTTGTGTTTCAGACTTATATCACTCCTTAATTCTGTCTTACATTTCCAGTGTTCAACAGCCACACAGGGCTAGTGGCTACCATTGAGAAAATTTTTTTTTCTAAAGTGGGGACAGTCAGCTGACGTCATGGTGCTCTGTGCACATTAAATCCGGCCATGTGTGAAAGTTGTGGGTCATCCCTGCAGGACGACACAAGGTGTCCCATAAGTCCTTGTGCAGTCTTAAGCTTGAATAACTTCAGAAGTATCAGTGCTACATACCTACTGAAAACATCCTTAGACAGTTTGTTTGCTTAAGTTTATTTTACACTTATGGATTTTCACGCATTGTAAGTAATACATTTTTCATTGAATTTTTTATACTTAAGAGCTTCTGGGTGACAATTTCTTAGGCCGTGGATCTGTAGTGGGTTCCCTTGCTTGGCAATGCCATAACCTGATGTAGCTTTATCATGCTGTTTCATGTGAGGGTCACATCCAACTATCATGTATGTAGTGAAGCCTCAGTTATTGGATGATTACTGAACAACTGCTGATTAAAATTTATAATGTCTAAACATTGACTAGAGTGATACATAGCACAGGATCGTGGCTATGTTGAATTTAATAAAAGCACATTACTATTTAAAAATTTTATTAATTAACCTTTCAGGTTGCTATTGCTGTCAGTTTATAGCAATTATACTTTGGAAGTAATTAACACTTAAAGTGTCACTAGCCTTCTGGACATCTCGTATTCATGTTGCTCACCATCCATGGCAAGATGATAAAAATTGCTTTTCCCCAACCAATACTAGCCTGTCTCCATAGAATTGTCCCCCAAAGAGCTGTGCTGCAGGGGTTGTTATGTTAGCTCTGAGGGTCAAGAAACCTGTGAGGATGGACATTGCCTACATGGCCTGGAAAATTCTGCACCCCAATTCGTCCATGAGACTTAAGACCTCCTACCTGCCTCAGGGATCTGGCAGCCACTTCTTCTGCACTGTGGAACAACTCAACTGTTTTCCATTTTTTAGAGGCATCGAGGGGAAAGGGCCATGCAGCAATGCACAGAGAGCCTGGATAGCACTATTTATAAACTGCCGCCACGTCTTGGTGAAGCACAGGAGTGGAAATGGCAAAAGTGAGAATGCAGCCAGAAACGCCTAAATAACTTGGATTCAAAATTAGCAGAACCCCATGCCTTTTGAAGGCTCTTCTACGATTTTTATTAATCCATTTGGCCACTTTTGTGCTTAGTGAGAAAAAGTGTCCCTTCCTCTGAGAGAGAAGTAGCCCTGCCTCAAGGCGCATAGCTTGGGAAGTGAGGTGTGGCTGGATTTCTGCCACAATTCGACTCCTTGTAGATAACCTGAACAACTGTGCATGGTGGCCCTGCCTACTGTCTGTTCACATTGCCTCTGAAGACAGAAATGGTGCAAGTGGGGAAGCAATCGAGCTAGCTCACAGACCAGTTTGGATAAACTATGGTTTGTTGTCAGGCTATGGTCTGTAACCCTGCCTTTAAAAATTAATCAAACAGAATACTCCCCCCCTAGGACAGGGGAAAAAAAGACTCTAAATGTCCTTAATGCTATTTAGAAACAATGAAACTCAACTTCCAACCTCTGTCACACCACAGAAAGACATTACATTTTATTAATATTTTATGCCTTTCCCTAATGTAATTCAATATATCACATGTCACAATGCCAATGTACATTTATTCCCAATAATTTAAAACTGGCATTTGAGCCAAGAGATCCTAGAAAGGAAGGAATGATTTCTGACCACTGTCTAAATGAATTGTGTTGTACCCAAGTGATGTCATGACCCTTCAAACCAGAGCAATACACATATTTACCCAACGAATGCAGAAATAACATCGAAATCATGTCTAATTCACTTTTTCTGATTTTGATTAGAGAGTCAACAATTCCCAGAGAATGGTAAAAACAAAAGAAAATATGCCTTCCCCATGTGTTAGAGCAGATGGCATATGAAAACTCAATGAACCGATGATAAAAATACACACCCACAGTATTGACACTTATTGGTGTAGAGAGAATTTTGAAAATCGAATTGGCCTTGATGATGGAGAGACAATCGTTTGGCTTTATTATTCTAACTGAAAATGAAAAGAGAACTTATTCCATGGTTTCAGGAAGAATTTTAGAACTATCCAGACACTTCCTATAACTGCTCCATTACCTTTGGTGAAAATGACAGGTCAGGAAATCGTCATTTTCTTATAACATTTCTGGAATAGTAAACACTGCCTTTCCTCTCTTCCTGTCACACATACGAACACATACTCTTTAGTCTGGCATAATTTAATGTAACAGTTGCTTTCAGCCTAATTCTCTCCTCCACATCCTGTGGTCATGATCTGAACTCATGAAGAGAGATGCATAAAGACAAAGTTGCTCTTTCATCTAACTTCGCTCTCAGGGGTTTAGAAAAGCTCCAATTTTAGCTACTGTATGTAGCAGAGCCCACTGGTGCCCTGCCCATATTCTGTGGCATTCACTATTCCAATACCTGTTGAGAGCATTCGTCTGCAAGATTGCTGCTCTCTACCTGATGGCAGCTAGCCTGTACCTGGTCTAAACCAAAAATGACAAAGAGTTAAGGTCATCAAGAATATGACTAGTTGGCAATAGATGAGAGTTAAGGGTAACGACCCCACCTTCTTTATCCTTAGAATAGGATGACTTTAAGCCGTGCTCTAGACTCTGCTTTCTAGAGGCCTGCAGGAAAGGGTTGCTAGATAAAGTACAGAATGGCCAGTTAAATTCAGATTTCAGTGCATAATTTTTAGTTAAGTATATCCTAAATATTTTATGGGACATTCTTGAACTAAAAATTTTATTTGTTGTGTGTCAGACATTCAAATGTAATGGAGTGTTTTTAATTTGCTAAATTTGGCAGCCCTGCCCTGGAAGAATTGAACCCCAGTTACTCACATGGTGATCTGCTGATATTGCAGGCTGTTTGACCTTCTTCCCTATATCTCTCCTGCCCAAGCTTCCCAAAATCCCCCCCTTAGTCCTCCTCTGCACTACCACCACCACCTTAGTCAGGTTCCCTGCAAGTAGAATCTGAGATAGGAATTCTTACACAAGTGCTCTTAGGAGAAATCTGAAAACCTGCAAAGGAAGCAGGATAGGGCAGGGAAAGGAGCTGAGCAAGTGTGTGGTTTTATGAGAACTTCAGTCAGATCCCATGGGGGACTCTGGAGCATGATTGACATCACAAGGTTGTCATACCTTGAGTTCAAAGGGACTGACCTTTTGTCCTCCCCCCCAATATTCAGTCATTGGCTGTGGTCTAACCTGATGAGTGCAAGGTCAAGGGATATGATAAAGACACCAACCATATCTAAAACACCTTCCATGCAACTTGCCCTCACATCTTTGCCTCAGGGTTTGTTTCTGGGCAAGCTGAACCCCCAAACACTAACTGCAGTAAAATCCTTGATGGCTCCTAATTCCTCAAGGTCAATCATTCCCTTAAGGACTAAATTCTATAATTCCCTTGAGGGCTAGAACTGCAATTTATTTGCAATACTTTACACATAATTGGTCAATAAATATTTGTTGAATTGAATTGTACACAGAGGCAAAACTGATATATTTATAATATAAACATTAATAAAAATCATCCTTTTTTAGTACCTACTACTATAACTGAACTAGGCACTCTATTACTCATTTTTAAAATTCAACAAACAAAAAAAAGCATTGCAATTATGTTGCAAAAAATACCCCAGAACTAGCCCAATCTTGTTAGGTCCTTAGTGAATTAATAAAATACAGGAACTGAGAGTCTTGATGAGTGTCAGTGAAGCATAGAGTAAGAGATGGAAGCTGAAGAATGATAAAAGATCTGCCTTCTCAAAGTGTTTCCCCTGGGGATCTCTCTTTTTTTGTGTAGGCAGCTGACTATGTCAAAGAAGTACATAGCAATGCCAGAACCCTTGGCGAGGTCCAGAGGCCCACTTGTCAAAGTTGCCATTGTCTAGATATCAAAATGCTGCCTCTCCCAAAGAAGCTACCTAGTCCCACTGACTCTCCTTCACTAGCACCAAATCTTCAGGGGATGGGCACCACGTGTGGCTGCACTCCGTCTGGACAAGGGCAATGCAACCTGGCTCTTGTAGGGCACTCGCAGAGGGCTTGGGACACAGCACACACTAGATGTGATGGAGCTCAGTCAACATTGGATCAGGTCAGACACTGATAAGAATGATCAGAACTCCAGGCATGGGAACCACAGCAGGAACAGGTATAATGTGCCTTTGAGTCTTCAAGTGTCTCTGGGTCTTCAACACAGACTTAATTCTAGAGGCAATTAGCTAGTCTGCTGGGGGACTAAAGGCATAGAGGCAGGCTTTCAGAAAAAAACATTTTTTTTTCAAAAGACAGGTTCAGAATATTTAATGTTGTGCAAGGTTTGGGTGTGTGTGTGTTCAGAGGCAAGCTTGAAGTTCAGGGATATGGAAAGTGGATGATGGGAGGGGGTGAGGACTGGGCAAAAGCATAGGCACTATTGGCAAAACTGAGGGAGCATTAAAAAGAAAGCTAATAGTCAATCACTGTGGGATATTCTTTGATAGCATCCATGTAAACTAAGCATTTGCATACTTTATTATCCAGAATCCCACTCCTTTTTATGTTCAACAGAAATGTAACATGTGTTCAGCAGAAGTTATATACAGGAATGATCATAGCAACAGCATTCATGATAGCCTCAAGCTTCCTCAAACTGAAACAGCCCAAATGTCCCACAGTTGAGTGGATAATTGTGGTATATTCACATAATAAAATACTGCACATCAATAGAAAGCTACAGTCACAGGCAACAACAGGGTGAATCCCACAAGCATATATTGAGTGAAAGAATCCAGGCACCCCAAATTACATGCTTTATTATTCATTCATATAAAGTGGAAAAGTAGGCCAAAGTGCTGCCAGTGACTGGATGTGGGTGAGGAGGCTGTTCACCAGCTGGTGGTGTGCTATTTCTTGATCTGGGTTTTGATTACTTTGTGGCATTGGTGAGTATAGTTTGTGAAAATTCTTGGGGCTATACACTTAGGATTTATTCTTCAATAAAATATTAAATATAATGTAAAAATAAGAACTATTGAATAAAAAAGACAACTAGGTCTTAACTTTGGCAAGTGGTAAACTCCACCTCATTCTGTCAATATTTTCTGTAGGATGTGCAAAGGGGGAAGGTGAGACTGAATTTAGGTAGTCATATAGCCATTGACTTTAGAGTGGTCAACTCGTCTAGCTCTCTGCAAAGCAGACACCACCACTAGATCACTCCTGACAAGTCATCCTAGAGGTGCATTTAGATCTTGTTGATTTAGCAATGATTCTTTTTAGAAATCTGCATAAGCAAAAACACAGACTCATAAGGCAGCTGCGGAGACATCAGCAGCAGGGGTCCCAGATCTCTATTCTGCCACTAACATGACTCAGTTATGTTCATTTTCTTCAGATTTTCTACTTGCCAATAATTTCTGCTAGAACATGGACCAGTAAGGCTTTTTTGGCCTTAGTTCTACTTTGTAAAATAAGTATTTCTCCAGGGTATTTTCTTCAAATTTCCAAGAATTCCAAAACTCAACTTTTCATAGGTTGAGGGCAAGTACATGAGATGACAGCCTTTGAATCAGGTGGCTTCCCTTGGACTCATCAGCTAGGGTGCTGGTGGGTCCTGGTCACACAATAGACAACATCTGGCCACTTTGGCATCATGGGCCTCTGGCAGGTTTTTATAGAAGAAGGTGGTCTTCCCAGTGCTCAGACCCACTACATTTCCATCTCTCCTTCCTCTAGTGTCCAAAGTCAAATTCTCAAAGCAATCACTTAGTATAAATTTGCTTTGTGCCTGTCTGGTCTGAGTGTGGCTTGATTTCTGACCTATGTATATATAATAGCCAACTGTCAAATTTCCATGCGACAGTGATGGAATTTTTCAGAATATCCAGAATCTGGGGCGTGAGTTTTCCCTTTCAGCTCAATCATTCATCAGTCTGCTTGGCAGTGGCAACAATGGTGGGTTCACAATTTAACTCCTTCATTTTCCCCTGCTATCTACGTTCTGGCAGCAAAGGTCAAAAAATGGCAGAGTGGAGGCAAAAGCCAGGGTGCTGAATAATGAGCCTTTGAGTAGCAAGACCTGCCTGAGCCAGGGGCTTCCTGAGCAGACTGGAAGGGGAGGACGGGCCCCTTGGCTGGCAGCATGCATGCCAATCCGTGGGGGAAACACTACGGGATTCATTGGTCTTGGCACGGTTATAAAGGCTCTGCTTTCATTTGAATAAACTCTTCTTGAACACCATCTCTAGTGTATTTCCACAAATCTGTTTTCTCAGAGTGTTTAGAATTTATTCTTTTTTTTTTTTTTGGCTCTACTGCTGCTCAAAGCAAGTGGGAGCTCCAGGGATCCAGCTCCTCAATGTAAAATAAACACAGTTCTTCCTGGACCAGCTGAGCCAGAGAAAATGGGACAAAAGATGAATAAGACACAAGGCTAAAGCAAATCAAATTGTCATGAGTCCTCTCTCTGCTTGGTTAAGAGAATGGATGAGAATATCATATTCTCTTTCCTCGGTTACCAAGAGTTGGTCTACACGTTCTTACTTATACATTCTTACTTACATTTTCTAATAGTTTTGCTTTGAAAGGGTTACCTGTCCAAAATCATTGTTCCTCCCCTTCACCTATACACCTCTGGGCTTTCTTCACCTGCCCCATATCCCTTCCAATCTTACTGGTGATCTATTATATATTTGCATGCAAAGGTGCCAATGACTGATGAAGTTATAAATGGTTACTGTTCAGGGTCACTTCCAGCATCCAGGCACTGCCAATTGCTCTTAAGGCTGAGCCTCGACCCTCCAGACTATTCCAGACCACTCTAAGGACTAAGATGCTTTGGACAGAGCCCACTAGAACGCACTGCCAGCCACAGCTGGGATTCAGATGCCAGCCAAGCTCTGAGCACCATGCTCCCCTAAATTCGAGTACCACCCCTCCACCATACACAATGCTGAGGACTGACCTTCCCTTCATCTTGTTTTCCTCATCAGCCAGTTGAAAGCTGGTGTCTGGAATCTTCAGGTGCAGTGATACCCATTTCCTGAGCCAGTTCTGACTGAGGGCAAACAGGCTGTGAGCAGCCATGTCCCACCAGGGGCATGTGGTTGGTTTTGCTGTCCCGGCCACATGTAGTTGGAGGTGGCTCAGCACCCAAAAGGGTAGGATACTAGTGACACAGCAGTGAGTCAAAGAGATGTGCTTCTGCCCTGCTAGAGCTCTGACATAAACTCTACTGAAAACTTGGACTGTGAAGGGAGGTAGGGGGTGGTAGGAGGTTTGGAATGAAAGGATTTGACCTGCTCAGGGAAGTCAGAGGATGTTTTACTGCCAAAGTGGAAACTGAGCTGATAGCTGAAGGAAAGGATTAAGAGGGAACAGGGAGGAAACGAGAGTGCCAAGCAGAAAGAAAAGGCTGCCCTGGGGAGGGATGGACACAGTTATTCCAGGAACTGAAAGAAACACTGGTTGGGGAATCCAGAGAGAGAAGGGTGGGGACACACCATAGAGGTCCTTTTTTGAGGTGCCACAAAAAAAGGGTCTTTATCATAAATACACCAGGGTTTGGCCAGATGGAAAATGACAGAGGGTCAGGGGAGCTTCCAGGACAATCAAGAGCATTGTTGCAATGGTGGGTCCTGAGATCTAAACTGGATAAGGAGGACAGAGAGACAGAGAAGGCTAATGGGAGAGGGAGGGGCCCTGGACTTGGCCTCATAAAATAGAAACGTGGTGATAGGAAATAACTCAACAAGCAAGTCAGAAGTGCAGGGCATTTGCCGAATCTACTTTGGCCTCCTGAGATGGTCTATTAGGAATTTCCTCCTGATGACCCAGAGCTGGAAAGGGAAGTGGAGTCGGGAGGCATGCATGGGAGATCCATGAAGAACTAGCACCTAGAAGGAAGGACTGGAAGAGAGTAGATGCAACAGGGGAAGAGATTTTAGCAGGAACCCATCTGCTTGGCCAGCTAGAGCTAGGGACAATTTTTATAATTTGCATATTTTTCTCTTAACATTATTGAAAAATATTCCTTTCCATTTACATACTATTTTTGACTATCATTTTCCCCTGAGGGACATTCTTTTAAAAACACTTTGGAGATTGTATAAAATTTAAAAATGTTGAAAAGTAAAAATATAGGAAACATCCATGTTCTCTTTATCATGATTTATCTGTTGTTAACATTTTTACTTCATCATCTTTATCTTCTGCTCTTTCTCTCTAGATAGGTAGACAGATAAATACAGGTATCCCCTGCTTTTCAAAAGTTTGCTTTACCCCACTTTGCTTTTAGGAAACACCTACGTTATTACCGTTTTTGCTAACTGAAAGAAATCCCAAGAGGATTTTTGCTTTTACAAAAAGATGAAAAGTGAAATAGCATCCAGTGTCTCCTTTGCATGAGCCGCTATAGAGGCAGCACAAGTCTGAGCAGTGAGAGTGGTGCCGCTCAGTTCTTTCCTCTGGAACCACATTCAACATCTCAGCATGGAGCTGCCAGAGCTCTGAACTGTGTCTGTGAGCATCTGTGCTCTCTCTCATTTACTCTGTGCATCATTAACAAGATGTGCCCTAAAGTAATCGCTTCTTTGTTTTTATGCCAGTTTGACTTACAAAAGGTTTCATGGAATGCTCTACTTTGGGATAGTGGGGGAAACCTGTAGATGATAAGTAGATAAATAGATGGATAGATGATTGATAGATCGATAGATAGATAGATAGATAGATAGATAGATAGATAGATAAGAGTCTCTGAACCACTTGAAGTCAGTTACATACACCATGGTTCTTTAGTCCTAATAATTCAGGATCCATTCCCTAAGAATAGGTATATTCGCCCCCAAACCATTAAAGGGTTATCAGCCAGTGAACATACATTTCTGTTGTAGCATTAGTTTTTCCCTCAAATACAGGATCCAGTCTAAAGTATAATATTGCATGTAGTTGTCATGTTTCTTTAGCCTCCTTTAATCTGAGCCATATACTTTGGCTTATCATTTTTAATATCCCAATGCTCGCCGAGTAGTGGAGAGTTATTGGAGCAAAGGCTATGAACATTTAAGCATCTTTCATAATATGGCCTGTCATGCTTTCCCCCAAACAGCTACCAGTATATGTTATATGTACTCTCTGACTGCGTTTGTCTTAGCTCACTCAACACCTTACAGCAATGCTATTACCATATCGTTGTTAGTGATGTCCGTTTAGCACGTGTAAAATAAAATGGTGCCTCACCCTTACTGCTTTGCATTTCCTTCCATATTGGCATGTTTTCCCCCTCAGCCTTTGCTACTGGATTTTCTCTTGTTTCTATATCTTTTGCTGAGGTTTGGCCTTAAACAGAAACGTTTTATTTCGTTTCTTATTTCATTCCCACCCAAACAACTAGCATAGTATTACAGAATAAGTGTTTTCTAGAGATAAAATTTTTTTTTCTTAGAAACTGTTATTAAAATAAGGAATAGGAGGGGGTATAGGGAGGAGGTCAGTGGCTGTTGTGAATGAAACAAAGGAAACAACACAAAACATCAAAACGAAATGCATTTCCCTTTTAATTAGACTTCATCTGCAACTGGCCACCTGTTGGCAGTTCGACAGAATTGAAGCAAAATGGGAGAAAAATAGAGCCCTCATAAACCCATGGGTATTGTTTTCATTTAATTGCTTTTGAGAGAGAGGAAGGGGGAGGAAAGAGAGAGAGAGAGAAACACCTATGTGCAATGAGAGAGAGACATCCATCAACTGCCTCCTCCGTGTCCCCTACTGGGGATGGAGCCCACAATCTGGGCTTGTGCCCTGACCAAGAATTGAACCCAGCAACACTTTTGGTACACAGGACGACATCCAAACAGGCCAAGGGATGAATATTGTTTTGATAGAAGTGTTTACATGCAGTTAAAGATATTGCTCGTTCACATTTTGGTGTATTGGATTAACTGATTTTGGGTGCTTTTCTTTATACAAATTTCAATTTCCTTTAAACAAAATAGCAATATTTAATAGAATATTAAAATGATCATCTTTGCCTCAAGTTTCCATCAAGGCCTCCACAGGCTTAAACCAAAGCAGCAGATGCCAAATTCATCCCCATTTCACAGTGAAGTTCTAGGTCACCTATGCAAAAGAACTGTTGTGATCCAGTCAAAAGCCACCTCTGTGGTATAAAAGAAATATGGCATTTTTTTTCCTTCTCAATTTTCACCAACATCCTGGGGAGGAGGTTGTTATTTGCCCTCACCTCCAGCCTAGTGAGAAGAACAATGAGAGCTCCTCTGAGAACTTCACATCTTGTGGAGATTGGCAGGGGTCCTCAAACTATGGTCCGCGGACCACATGCAAATACAAATATTGTATTTGTTCCCGTTTTGTTTTTTTACTTCAAAATAAGATATGTGCAGTGTGCATAGGAATTTGTTCATAGTTTTTTTTTTAAACTATAGTCCGGCCCTCCAACAGTTTGAGCGGCAGTGAAATGGCCCCCTGTTTAAAAAGTTTGAGGACCCCTGAGATTGAGGGTAATAAACATATAAATTATTGTTTTAAACTCCTAGCTCCAGCCATACCTCTCTGTTGATTACCTACATCTGAGGGCTACCTACTGCCTAAATAGGGCTGCTATTTCACCAATCCACAAAACATAGCTCCAGCTTAGGAAGTTGGGTAGCACAGCAGCACATGCACTAATTATATCTAGGGTCAGGATATATTGGGATTGGCTAATTTGCATACAGTCAATCTCAGTGAGGGTCTGAGCAGCAAGACCCAGGAGGAAACCAATCACAGAGAATAAGAACTATGGGTACACACAGCTTGATGACACCTGTTCTCCCTGCAGGTTACGTGCTGGTTGCTTAGTGCTGGGTGGGCAAATTGCTGACCAGAGCCCTGGATTTCATGAACACAAGCGCTCTTGTACAAGACTCAGTCCACAGTGATGGGCATGGCAGACACGAGGGAGGGAGTGAGCATTCATACCTACAAGGTGACTGATTGCCAAACTCATCAAATTGAAAAGTTGTGATTTAAGCATTTCCCTTAAAATATAAACAAATACAGTGTGAGGCAAAAATAGATTTACAGTTGTGAATATGGGAAATACAGAGTTTATTCTTGTATTATTATTCATGAATTATTATATTATTTTCTATATAAACAACTTTGAATATACTTTCCCCATATTGATGTCTAGCTAATAGTACTTATGCTGAAGTGTTTAGGGGTAAAGTTTAGGGATATTTGCAACTTATTAATAAAGGAATCAAATAATAAAATGGACTGATAAGTGGGTTTGTGATAAAGGAAATAAAGAAAAGTGTGAACAATTGTAGAATATAGATGGTGGGTGTCTGGGTGCTCATTGTGTAGTCCTTTCACTTTTTTGTATATTAAAAGATTTTCATAATAAAATGGTAGAAAAATGTCAGCAAAGTAATTATTGTGGCAAATAAAGTACTACAAAAGTACTACAGAGGAAATAAAAATATTTAGTGATGAATAACACATTTGGCTATGCATAAATGTTTAGGAAAACAAATTACCAAAATGGACTCTAGAGAGATAGAAAACATTAAATAAATATTTATTAAAAAAAACTAGAGGCCCTTGGGGCGGGGGTCCCTCAGCCTGGCCTGTGCCCTCTTGCAGTCTGGGACCCCTCAGGGGATGTCCACCTGCTGGCTTAAGCCCACTCCCCAGGGGACCGGGCCTAAGCTGGCAGTCAGACATACCTCTGACAGCCTGGGAGCCCTCAGGGGATGTCCACTTGCCAGTGGGGAGCAGGCCTAAGCTGCAGTCAGACATCCTTAGCGCTGCTGAGGAGGCGGGAGAGGCTCTTGCCACCACCACTGTGCTGGCAGCCATCAGCCTGGCTTTGGCTGAGCAGAGCTCCCCCTGTGGGAGCACACTGACCACCAGGGGGCAGCTCCTGCATTGAGCGTCTGCCCCCTGGTGGTCAGTGTTTGTCATAGTGACCAGTCATTCCCAGTGGTTCCGCTGTTAGGGTCAATTTGCATATTACCCTTTTATTATAAAGGATGATTTTAAAACAATATCAAGTATGAGTTAAGTGGACTGAGAGTGTGGAAATACGAACTAGCAGAGGTTTGAGAAGAATGGAGAAGATTTGGTGCATTGAAGATAGAAAAAGAAGTGGGTACAAGAAACCTGACCATTGTTAATAGCTCGGTTTCCTGGTCTGTAAGAAAGGCCCTAAATAAGTGACTGCTACTATTTCAGTCAATTAACCTACATATTGTTTCTCTTGTCATTCTCAGCAGCTCAACAAATAAACAGATCATTTGTTCAGGCAAGTAATTATAGGCAGAGACTCAGAGGTGAGGAAACCAGCATATAATTAATCTTCAAGAAGCATGAGTATAATAATTTTGGTCATCTTATCTGTTTTGTATCCTTGCATTTCTATTAAAATACTATAATTTTTCCTTTTTTGAGGAGTAAATATAATTTCACTTATATTTTTATATTTCACTTATTTTATTCTTACCAGATGTCTACATCTTTAGAGATTATACTGTATTTATATTAAAGCATTAATCATTCATGTTAATTATATTAAAAAGCATTTGGAGAAGCAGTGATTAGTTTTGAAGGGTATATCTTTCTAAAACTGGCAAAAGGGAAAAATGCCCACTTATGTAATCTTTCATAAATGTTACACGTAAGTGGAAATCTCTGCATGCATGTTATACACACACACACCCAGTACCTTAAGTCAGAGGGTCTCCTTGTTTAAAAATCATGTTTTCTTTTCCACATCCTAATTTGGAGGTTAAAAGATGTTAAATGTGTTGCCTACTCCTATCCCATGCACACACATACACACAACCCCTGACCCAATGACTAGTCAATTCAAAAGAAGACAACAGTCACAGCTGACAATTGAATTAGTGGCTGGAAAGATAATGTACAAAATGATAAAAATCTTTCTCAAAACAGAAAGAATGATACAGAAATAGAAATCACAAGGGAGAAAGATTTGGAGGCCAGAACTCAGAGATCTAAGTGAGACTAATGGGCATTCCAGATGGAGTAGATGGAGCAGATGGAAGGGAGTTAATCACACACATAATTGAAAAATTTGCTCGTTTGTCAAAAGACTTGGTTTGCAGATAAAAGGGCTCGCAGAATTCTAAATGTGATTAATGAAAAAGACACACACTTCAGCAACATCCTCAAAAATTGAGAATTAAAGATAAGCAGTAAAATGTTACTTTTTTAAGCAGAGGAAAAAGGATGACATCAGCATCAAACTGTAGCTTCAGCCCTGATATAGGCCTACCCCACATTCCCTCGGAATGGAGTTTCTCTTCTACTTGGCTTCACCCTGTGTGATGGATTAACGAAAGCTACAGATTCTTTTTTTAAAAATTATTATTTAAAATATATTTTATTGATTTTTTACAGAGAGGAGGAGAGAGGGAGAGTTAGAAACATCGATGAGAGAAAAACATCAATCAGCTGCCTCCTGCATGCCCCCGACTGGGGATGTGCCCGCAACCAAGGTACATGCCCTTGGTCAGAATCGAACCTGGGACCCTTGAGTCCGCAGGCCGACGCTCTATCCGCTGAGCCAAACCAGTTAGGGTGCTACAGAGTCTTTGTCATTCTCTTTTGAGAGGTGAAATTTGTTCTCCCCTAGTATCTGGGCTGGCCCAGCGGCTGTTTAACTAGTAGAATGTGACAGAGTCATGTTGACCCCTTCCCAGGCCTCGTCTGTAAGGGGAATGGCTGCTTCTGCTCCTTAGAAAGCTTTCACCTGGGCTAGTCATTCTTTGAACCCAGCTGCCATGCTGTCAGGAAGCCCAAGCCACCTGGAGAGGCCACTAGCCAGCTTTCCAGTTGACAGCTCAGACGAGTTTAGATTCTGGGCAAGATAATGAGTGGCCAGAATGAGGATCTGAGAGGAAAAAATCTGAAATAGATAGACTTTAATCATCCTATCAAATTTCACCATCCTCATTACCAAAGTGGGGCTCCATAAAGTAGGTATCCAATAGATTCTCTATACGTAGAGAATTGTCTCCCCTTCCTAGTTAATCCTTTATGATGGAATTATGAATAGTTATTTTTTATGTACCTCTGGGGTCCTTGTGATAGCATTTAATCCTCATTATTGTGAAAACCTAAATCTTCTGTCTGGGTTTTATAAAATGTAGTTTTGGGGCAAGTGGCCAAGAGATGCCCTTGCTTGTCTAAGATAAAGGAGAATGTTGGGCTATTAGACCATGAAATGGCAGGGGTTATTAGCTGAATGACTAGACTGCATGAGGGTTGCTACCATAATGAGATCTTTAAAAAAAACCTAGGAAGGACATGAGTCCTATAGCAGTCTTGTATTAATCATGTCTTTTATTTTCTATACTAGAGGCCTGGTGCATGAAATTCGTGCAGGGGTAGGGTCCCTAAGCCTGGCTGGTGATCAGGGCCGATCAGGTTCCCTGCCTCCCAGCCTTCCCACCTCCTCCTTCACTTGCCACCTGCGCACCACCACGGCGCAGTTCCCCCCCACCCTCCTCCCACCTCCCTGTCTTCCCATCTCCTCTTTCGCTCTCTCCCTCAGCTGCAGCTGGTTTCCCGCCATGTTCTACATCACCTCCTGGTGGTCAGAGCACATCATAACAAGTGATCGAACTCCCTGTCTCCCAGTCAAACTCCCGAGGGTACACTTTGCATATTAGCCTTTTATATAGATTCTGATGCTTTGCCAATTCCTATAGATAGTAAACAACTCACCCATGAGTACACTTTCCAAATACAAACCAATCAACCCAGAGCCCACCCCCCTACCCCCCTTATCAGGCTCTTGCACTTGGGGCCTCTATCCACCTGCCTCATCATCCCAGGGCCAGATACCAGACAATCACAGACAGTCTTGAAGTCCCAGAGCCCACTGAAATTATTCAAACCATCCAACCCTAAACCTGCTTACCTTGCCGTTCCTATTCCCTCCTGTGGAAACAGCAATGAAGGCTCTTGCCCATAGTCCTCCTCACTCTCTGCCTGTGACCAATCTCGTGTTTTCTCCTATGGTCCCTATGACATGGCGTTTCACCTCCTCTTGGGAAGTGTGAGTAGCAAACTCTCTTTTTAGTAACAACTGTCTCCTGATATGTTAGTGTTTCTATATCTCAAATTTTCAGTTAATACACTATATTTAAAAGCAAGTCTCTAGATATTAGAGCCTGGCTTTACCTTCTTCTGGATATTGAAAAGTTTTTTATCTTAGTGATCATGCTGATGATAGCCTCTGTCACTGTTAATTTTATCATTATATGAACATGTTCGAAGTAATCTGTGGAGGCTTATTTTTTTCAAAGATGGTTGCAATACTGTCATCCATTTATCATGCTCTTTTAAATAATGTGGCTTTGTTTTCCTTCCACATAGTTCCTCACCTTGAATCTTGTGATCATAGCAGAAGTGATTCAATATGACTTCTGAGGCTCATAAAAGGCAGTATAGCTGCCGCCTGGCTCTTTTGTGGAACACTCACCCTAAGAACGTGGCCACCATATTGTGAGGAAGCTCAAGCAGCTTGAGGAGAGGACCACAGGGAGAATAACCAAAGCTTCCAGTCCACACCCTGGCTGAGCTCTCAACCGACAGAGAACCACCTTGACAGCCATTGAGTGCACTATCTTAAACGTGAATCCCATAGTCCCCAGGTGAGCTGTCCCAGCTGATGCTGATTGGAGCAGAGATTAGTGGTCCTTGCTGACCCCTGTCCAAATTGCAAATTTAAGAGCTCAATAGTGTTTATTGTTTTAAGCCACTGAGCTTTCAGGGTCATTTATAATGCAGCAGTATATAACTGGAAAGCAACCCCGTCAAAAAGGTTCCTTTCATCCCACACTAAAATAGACAGAAGACTGTGTACTTACAAATGTTGCACTTGTCTGTTTGGTATACTTCATTGAATCATTTTATACTAAAAAAGTGATACTAGACAGTATGTTTGGGAAATAAAGGGAAAAATTAACCCCTAAACTCACTTTTAACTCTTATTCCATGTGTAAGTCTCTTAATCTCAGTTTTCTCATGTTTAAAAAAGAGGTAATAATAGTTACCCTTGTGACTATATGTTTTGGGGGGAACATGGGGTCATGGACATGAGGCTTAGAATATGGGATAGTAGAAATTCTCGCTGCTAGAGCCAGGCCATCTTTGTAAAGAAAATGGTCAGGAGAGCACTACTTGGGTCTGCTCAGACAGAAAGGGAGGTCAGAACAAGGGAGATTAAGGCAAATTTCTTTTGCAAGAATCTGAATTTGAGGACTTCAAGGCTGATTAAGATTTATGTAAGTGGGCTTATCATCTAAAGGGAGAGAAACATTTAGACATAGAAATAACTGTAAGAAAGTTTATAATATTATACATCATATTTGCATTTCACTTATGTGAGTTCAATTATGCACATTTGGCAAATTTACACAAACACGGAGCTCTGGAAGGGAGCATGAGTTAGGAGATGAGCATCATCTGTTCCCAACTCCCACTCAGTTCTCTCTGTGAGACTTCTCGGTGACAAGTGTAATTCCAGTGTTTAAAGAAGCAAGTATTTTCATACCACACAGCCGCTAACTGCACACCAATGACTCTATGTCAATCACTCATGGTCAGGTGGTAGCAGTGAAATGGGCATCACTGTTGAGTGCATGTATCAAAACTTGCAGCATTGGTAAATAAAAGAAAGTTTCTCTTTATAAAACTTCCAGCTATTAAGTGAAAAAGAATTATAAAATTGGAATAGCACCTTTTGTTGCAACTGCTAATGAACTGATGGATCTTGGCACCAAACATCAATGGTGACTAACATCACAAGAAGAGACCACCAGACGTATGTGCCTACTGATGGAAGAATTCAACACTCCCTATGAAGTGTTACTGGCAAAGAAAATCAAACCTATCTGTGATCAAGCCTTTAGATCAAAAAAACAATTTACAGGAATTACAAGGGACAAAGGGACCTTTTAAATTACACCACAGGGATAACATCAACAAAATTCAGAAGGTGACAAACAATCCATTTTCTTTAATAAATAAATCACAAGAAAAAAGGGAGAGAAAATGAAGGGGAGCCTGTAGATTTAAAAAGAAATCAAAAGACATATCAATAAACTACCATGTGTGGACTTTATCTGGATCTTTATTTTATTTTAAAGGTTTTTAAAAAGGTTCTGACATTTATGAGATAATTGGAAATTTGAACATTGCCTGGATATTTTATGATGCTAAGGAATTATTAATTTTCTTTGTGTTCGAAAAGGTATTGTCATATTAAAAAATCCCTATCTTTTAAAGAGACATACTGAAAGATATATGCATGAATGTGTCAGACATGTGACAGAATGAGGTGTCATGTGAAATGATTTGTCAGACATGTGTTTGAAAATTATATAAGAGGAAAGAAAGTGGATGTCGGTGTGGCTAGGAACAGTGGTGGTTGATGGTTGTTGGGTGATGGATATACAGGACTATGGTTCATTATTCTATTCTGTTGCTTTTATTTATATTTGTTCAAAATTCTCCATAAGGAAATGTAAAAAACAACAACAACAAAAAACCCACAAAATAAACCATCCAACCTTACAATATGGTGTTGGTGGCATGGACGAAAATCCTGTGGACAATAGTGGAGCACATGGTTTAAGGAGTGCTTCATCACCATACTCTTGGTATAAAAGATCTGGCAAAATGGAGTTGAAAGGAGTCAGAATTAAATTCCAGATCTGAAGAAGTCTTAAGAATACCTTAAATATTTGTTTCTGTATACTTTCCTTTTCTAATGCATGAGAGAAATAGATAATAAAGAATATGCGTAAAAACTCTGGCCCATCGGTTCTCAACCTGTGTCACGACCCCTTTGGCGGTCGAACGACCCTTTCACAGGGGTCACCTAAGACCATCCTGCATATCAGATATTTACATTATGATTCATAACAGTAGCAACATTACAGTTATGAAGTAGCAACGAAAATAACTTTATGGTTGGGTCACAACATGAGGAACTGTATTTAAAGGGCCAGAAGGTTGAGAACCACTGCTCAATGGATAGAGGGTGGGCCCAAAGACTGAAGGGCCCTGGGTTCAATTCTGGTAAAGGGCATGTACTTGGGTTGCAGGCTTGATCCCCAGTCCCGGTTGAGGCATGTGTTGAAGGCAACCAATCGATGTGTCTCTCTCACATTGATGTTTCTCTCTCTGTGACTCTCCCCCTCCCTTCTATTCTCTCTAAAAATCAATGGAAAAATATCCTCAGGTGAGGATTAACAAACAAACAAACAAAAAAGAATATGCTTAAATGAATCGAATTCATTTAACAGGGATAAAAAATTCAATAGGGACAAAAATTCTCTTTCATTAGGATAAAAAATCCTAACTGATAGAATGTATCATGTCTGAGGGAGAATTTGTGGGTTTTTGTTTGTTTTTTGGAGTGGTACATAAAATAATAGTGTTATTAATAACTTTTTTAGTTTTGATGAAATACAAAACTTCATTCAGTGGGCCAATTAGCTTTGGTGACTTATTCAAATGCCAGATGAGGGAAGAAACTGGTTTAATGGATTAATTGACAAATGTTCCTGTGCTATTCTTACCTGGCAATTTAATAGTTTTTAAGGGAATCTTTGGCTAGTGGCTGGTTTGAGTATATACAATACTCCTTCCTAAAGTCTGGTCAAGATGGGAAGGTTCTGGGGGACTCTATGGTGGCAACCTTGGTGGCAGCTTTTATATAGATACTTATCATCTCTCTTGCTTACCACTTAAAACAGGAGAAGAAAATATAAGAAAAGATGCTTGGTGTCAGCTAAGTACTGTCTGTAGCAGTAAGTTTTTCGTGTATGCATTAGTTACAACAGAAATATTAGGGTACTGCTGGCTTGTAGGAGACATATGACTGTAGGAGTTGGTAAGAACTTTAGAGGTCATCTAATCGTCCATCATCATTTTACAGATGAGGAAATGATGCTTAGATTTCGGAAGGTTAAACAGCAAGTTGAACCATGGCTAGAAATGGGTCTCCTGGACTCTAAGAATCTGATCTGTGCTAACGAACACGCTTCTGAGGCTCCCTATAGGCAGAGCCTGAAATGGGTGTTCTAGTGAAGGTGATTTGTTGGGGAGGAACTCTCAGGAGAAAGGAAGGAAGGGGATCAGGACAGGGAATAAAAACTAAGCAAGGATGTGCTTTCAGGTGCAGAAGAGCTTCAGACTGAGCCCATGGGAAGTGACGAGGAACGGATTCACCTCAGGGTGGGTATGATCATAGGCAAGAGGGCTGGCCTCTGGAACCCTGTGCCAGCAGTTGTCTGTGGGCAGCTGGGATTGGGCAGTCACAGTGCCCTGTAATTGTGGGTTAAAATACCACCCCCCATTCATATGTTGAAGTCCTAACCCCCAGTACCTCAGAAAGTTACTGTATTTCCAGACAGGGTCTTTAAAGAGGTAACTAAGTTAAAATGAGGTCATGAGGGTGGGCTCTCATCCAATGTGACTGGTATTATTATAAAAAGAGGAAATTTAGACACAGACATACACACAGAAGGAAGGCACCAAAAGAAGATGACCATCTACCAACCAAGGAGAAAGGCCTCAGAGTGAAACCGATGCTGCTGACACCTTGACCTCAGACTTCTAGCCTCCAGAACTGTGAGGAGATAAATTCCCGCAGTCTAAGCCACCTAGTGTGTGGTACTTTGTTATGTCAGCCCTGGCAAGCGAGTGCCCCTTGGACCAAGGGCAATTCTCTGGAGAAAGGAGCGGCTGTGCACAGTGTTATCCACCAACACTCCCAGCAGCGGCGGGATGGCTGGTCTGGTTGGTAAAGGGACCTGCTATCTAAGGTTATGGGGCAGTACCAAGGGATCTCTTAAGAGGGTGCTCTGTGAGCCTTTAGAAACCAGCGTTTATTCAGCTTCTACTCTGGGTCATTCTCAGAGGATTCAGGAGAGAAGGGGAGATGCAATGGATTATTTGATTGCTGTGATCTTGCAGTGTGATGCTTCCAGCATTTTTCCAAAGCAAAAATGGACGGAAGATGCAGTCTGATGTGAAGCAGGGGAGGGAGAGGGTATGGCACTTTTCTTAATTAGGAAGTAACAGAACTTAATGCATAAAGAGAGGCTTCTAGAACAATCTGCTACCTCTCTTCAGATCACCAAATAAAGTATGAATCATATTAATGACATAAGTTGGGCATTATGGGGCAGTCTGCCTTTCCTCATTACTGCCATCCACTCTCTCCTCTAATGTTTTTACCACAGTTTTTACTCTTGCCTGCTGGGTGAAAATTTTTCAAGAAGGCGAATTAAATTATGGCTGAGGTTTATCAAGTTGATTTTTCTACCCACTCACTTTCTGTGCTTAATAAAGTGAAGGAAAAGTTATTGATTAAAAAACTTCTGTAGGACACGTTATGAGCAGGATAGTGAAACATGATTCTTCTTAATAGTTAGAAAGTTGGCTACTTCAAAACTGCCATATGATTTGCAGCAGTGAAATAGAACTCATCATTTCTTTTTTCTTCTTTTTCTTTTTTTTTAAACTTTAAAAAAAATATATTTTATTGATTTTTTACAGAGAGGAAGGAAGAGGGTTAGAGAGTTAGAAACATCGATGAAAGAGAAACATCGATGAGCTGCCTCCTGCACACCCCCTACTGGGGATGTGCCTGCAACCAAGGTACATGCCCTTGACCGGAATCAAACCTGGGACCCTTCAGGCCACAGGCTGACGCTCTATCCACTGAGCCAAACCGGCTATGGCCAGAACTCACCTTTTCAAGTATTTATTCCATTTTTGCTTTTTACCAGCTGTTATTAAATTGCTACTGAGCAAGAAAAATTCCTTCCATAATTTGGATAGCATATTTTGGGGCAAGATCACATAAATTTTACTGCAACAAGGAAGCTTTCTTCACCTGGCATAGCAAGGCCATCATAAAAGAAAACGGTTATACCACCTGAGGGGGAAGAATGCTCAATGGCTCCACTAAACAGAGTCAAGTCTTCCTATGTGAAAAGACAGGCGGAATCCTAATGCTTTTCCTCTCTGTACAGAAGCAGATATACTATAAAGCAAGTTACACTTAAGCTTACATGATCACTTTCAAGGCTCTGTACCTCATTTTGTGTTCATTAAAGCTTTCTGTTCATTTCTTCTAAAATGGAGCCCAAATTGAATCCTCACCAGGATGGAACTGCCCCATATTTTGCCAAAAGAAATTATTATGGGTAACACACGTAGACCAGTGCCTATGGGGCACCGCGGCCTGCAAGGGGAAATATCCAGTAAATACACCCATTGCTTTGAGTACATAAAACAAACCTCACTCCTCGAAAGTGACTATTGTGGGGAGCCCTCCATCAGCTACTTGCTGGTACACATTATAAATCCATTTAGACAGCTACATGAAGATAACACTTCCTAAAATACATTTATGGATACTTAGTCTCTTTGTTGACCAGTGTTTCACAAATGGAGGTGATTTTGCTTTTCAGGGGACATTTAGTAAAGTCTGGAGACATCTTCGATCACTGTGACTGAGGGAGTGCTACTAGCATCTGGTGGGGAGAGAGAGGCCAGGGATGCTGCTGAGCATCCTACAACATGCAGGTCAGCTCTCTGAACCAAATAAGCATCTGGTCCCAAATGTCAGTGGTGCCACAAGTGGAGAAAGTGCTGCAGACAGCAGAGGTGAAGATTCTGGCCTTGGAGCTTATAGATCCAAACTCAGGCTCTTTCACTTGCTGGATCTTGAAACCTCGGTTTCCTCACCTGAAAACAAGGATAATATTAATATCACTCTCACAGGGTTATTAAGAGGGTAACATGAAGTAGAGAGGTAGGATGCTTAGTCCAGTGCCTAGCTGGTAGTGCTCATAAAGTGCTGGCCATTCGTGCTATTATTAGATTTATATCTTACTACTTTATGTACTTTGAACAATTATAAATCTTTACTTCTTTCCAAGCATTAACCACTTAAGGAATCGATTTATTTAAAACAATAAGAAGGAACTTAATAGTGGTATTTAAACTTGGCTCAAAAGAGTCAGGAGATTTAGTAATGATGCTCCTTCTCCCCTCGTCCAAGAAGTTTCCAACGGGTGAAGGGGCAGGAGGAGTCAGTGAATGGAGTTAGAAATCCCCAGCTCTAATTGAGGTAGATCACTTAACTTTTATCTGTTTTGTTTTTGCTTTGAGTAAGGGTTTTTTTGTTTTTGTTTTTTTGTTTTACTTTGAGTAAGGGTTTTTTTGTTTTTTTTGTTTAAAAAAAAACAACTTTGAAAAATCATTGAACTAAAAGGGTCATTCCAGCTAAAACATTTTATGGCCATGTGATAATTTTAAATACTTTCAACATCTGTAAGCACACATAAATGTCTGAAGCATTTTGAGTAAGACAAAAGATAACGAGGGATATCTTTTTCCTTGGAACTTTAACAAGTTTTTATGTGAAGCATCATAAATTCCGAGAGAAAAAGATCTTGGCCAAAATCTTGATCCTCATCTTCATACAGGAATCACCTCATCCAGGTAACCACGTAGAAACACGCAAACAGTGGTTCATTGGCACCTGGGTTGTTGTCTGCAAGGAGAAATCTGCCTTGTGTTGAGTAAACAAACATCACCAAATAGAAAGATCCTATAGTGGGCTCTGGTAGGCGTCTCCTGTCTTTAACCAGGGGCGTGCTCTGGGCTGAGCTGGACTTTCTGGTGTATTTCCCAGTCTCACAGGCTGGTCTGCTCGGGATCATCTGCTTTGTGCTGCTTATCGCCAATGTTGAGGGCTGTGACTGTGGCTCCAGGAAAGACTAACTTGCAGATACTGACATGGCTCTGTGTCTGCTCTCTTTTTGGAGGGACCACTATTCTTTTCTGGAGCAACACCTCTCAGTGTGCAATATTCTAAAGACTCTCTGCTGGGAACAGTTTCCTCTGCCTGAAGACTGAACAGAAAAAAGAATCATGCCTTTGTGCAGAACTTGCTGCCTCCTGGGCAACAACATTAATTACCTTCACAGCCACACCGGCTCAGGGTGTCCTGGTCATCGGTCCAATGCACCATGCCTGTGATGGCCTGCTTTTCATATGTGTAGGACTGCCACAGGGATGCAAAAGGGCCTCAGCTATGGTCTGCCCTTTCTCTTCTTACCCCTGCATCCATCCTGCACAGAAAGGGACCTTGTGCCCATAGTTGTGGACACTCCAGCCTACAAGTCCAAGCCCCATCCATATCCTCACTTTCTGCCCAAGGATGTATAACCTAGCATGGCCAGCCTTGAGAGGAAAGACTAAGGAAAGAGGTTGAAACTGGGTCAGGGCCATGTGAGCAAGATATTACAGGAACTCAAAGTCTGAATGAAGACACACGGGCTCTGGGAGGGCATGTTCCTTGAGCCCTGCACACCCACTTTGTGGAGGGGGTCCACCTGGAACAGGGCCAGAATAAAGTCCTCCAAATCACAACGCCCAGAGCAAGGAATCCTCTTGCCTAGGTCTGAGGATGATACTGCACTCCAGAAATAAGATTATATTATACCTACTTTCTTCTTACTTTAGTCATTCAGTAACCACAAGTAAATCCTTACATGGCCTCTGTTATAGCTCTAATTTGTTCTTTTTCGTACCTGTATAATATTTGGTCACATAGGTGTATCATAATTTAGCCAAGCATTTCTCTGTTAATAAACACTGATCTTGTGTTCATATTTTAGCTATGAACACTGCTGGTATAAAGTAGAATTATTTATATGTCATGGGGTTATTTCTTTGGGGTGTATTTCTAGGAGTGGAACTGGTACATGAAGAACATAATTTAAATTCTATGGATGCTGCCAAGTAGTCAACAGATATACAAAAAGATGCAAATTCACTAGTTATCTGGGAAATGCAAATTAGCCTAACTAAGAAACATTATACCCTTCACCTTGGAAAACTGTGAAAAAGAGTTATTACATCTATATACCTCTGGGGAGAAGCATAATCTCATGCACTGCTGATGGAAATATGAAGTGCACCAGCCTGCCAGGCAGGCAGCTTAAAGATTATGTATAGGGTCACAAAAATAAAACCGAAGCGCCTCATCTTTTCCTGTTTCTTTCCACTTCTGTGAATACATACACGGTGACACGACGAATGCTCTCCCTCACAGGGAGTGCAACGGAAAGGCTGAAGAACCAGGGACCTTGTGGACCTTCAGCATACCTCACGTGGGCTCTTAGAACCTTGTCTCTTGATATTGTTCTGTGGGACCCAGAGGAATGAAATGAAAGTGAAAAACTACTGAGGAATGGGGACTCAACAGGTAAGTTCTGAGGAAAGCCCTCCTTTCCTTGGATTAGCACGTTTTCTGTGCAAAGATCCTCTCAGGACATGCGGAGGCCCATGATCCTTTTCCAGAGGACTCTCCAGCTGACTGCGTCATTTCTAGCCATCAGTGAACAGTGGCCTGTGTTTTCTTCTGGGTCAAACAGGCTCCCAGCCTTGGAATCCCCCCACCCCACCCTGTCTAGCAATGCTATTGATTTTCGGCATGGTTGATAAAACACAGAGAACAAAGGCCCAATTTAATTTCTATGATAAATAAGACTAATTAACTATAAATGTCAAGTATCCACAATTTAATTAATTCCAGTTTATTTAACTACTATAATTAGATATTTTCACAAACAAAGCAGCAGTCTGTTTTCGAAGGTCATAGACTAATACTACAATGAACAAGGCTGAAAGGCCTGCTCACTGGATGAAAAGTAACTGATGGCTGGTGCCTGTGGGGAAATTACCACACAAAATAAAAAATAATTGGAAGGCTGATTAATAGAGTTTGTATGAAATGTATACATAATGCATCTTTGATTAATAGCACCAATGAGCACTTGAAATTAAACCTTTAAAAATTTTAGAGACTTTTTATAATAATGAGAATTTAAAAAAAAAATCTGACTGGAATTTGAGTCAGATGGACCAACAAGAAGCCAAAATCCCAATTAGTGAGAAATGTCTCTTTTGTTTCAGAAAAGCAATTTAAATGGGCATGTTCTATTATATAAGTCAAGTCCTCCAGGATATGATCTAGATAAAGATAAATTTAACCAAAGAAGGGTTAACTAGTTTGCCATAAAAAATAAAAAGCTTGGCCCAGCCAGCATGGCTCAGTGGTTGATTGTTAACCTATGAACCAGGAGGTCACGGTTCAATTCCCAGTCAGGGCATATGACTAGGTTGCAGGCTCCATCCCCAGTGTGGGGTGAGCAGGAGGCAGCTGATCAATGATTCTCTCTCATCATTGATGTTTCTATCTCTCTCTCCCTCTCCCTTCCTCTCTGTAATCAATACAAAAAATATTTTTTAAAATTTTTTACAAAAGTAAAAAGTTTGAAGAGGCTGGTGGAGACTTCTAGTGCCTGGGAGGGGGTTTTGAGGGATATTTGAAAAGAGACGAAGGAAGGGGAGATCTGAGCTACATGGGTGGCAGCAGTGAGAATCTGCAGAAAATAAGAGAAATTCTCCAAGGAGTGAGTGTAGTCAAAAACTTGAAAATAGAGATATCTTTTATTTAATTTTAATTAGTTTGTTTTCTGGGCTTCTTTCTGCCACAATTTCCCTAAGAATTCAATTGAAATCTCCCAAATGGAACTGGCTTGTGCAGTAGTGTGTTTGGGGAAAAGGAGGGAGCCTGTATCCAGCATGGGCTGAAGACCTGCAAGGAAGATGGCAGCCGTGGGGGCAGGAGGAGCTGGGTGCGGAGGCAAAGGGGGGAAGGAAAAGCATCTGCAGAGAGAACCAGTTCAGCAGAGAGATTGCCTCCCCAGCATCCTCAGAGGTAACCGGCCAGGACCCTGACCTCGGCATGGGGCACAGGGCTTTTTTCATGGCTCTTTATGGACTCATTCCCTTTACTTACCAGTTTTTAAAACAATGTGTTGGTTTATTTTAATTCTTCCATGGTTTCCAATTAATTTTTAAGTGATTATGAACTTACATATTTAAGTATATTTGTTAATCATTTGCAGTTATCTCAGATTAGCTCATCTCTGGCCCCATGGGGCCTCTTGAAATTGCACAAGCCATTTTTTTTAAAAAATATGAAGAGAAAGTGTAACTGTATAAAGCTAGAAACTGAGGGATATAAAGGCAGCAGACACTTGGGTTACCTTATTTTTCTGTGAACTGGAATTCTTATGTCTATTTTTCATCAGCTTTTTCCTTCATCCCTTAAAAAAAATAACCACACCACCTTAGCTTAAGCTTCTTATCATATTTAAAGGAAAATATGACTCAGTTTCCTTTATGTGTATTTATTAAGTGCCCACGATAGTCCCAGGCTGTGCCGGGCAATGCTCACTTCTCTGGTGGCGAGACTTTTGACTCCCATTTTCTGATGTGTTACATCATTTCGGAATGTAGTCACAATGATGACATTGTCAACATGGTGTAGGCTGTAACATCGCAATACGAATTGACACACCGGATTAAATGGGGTGAGGTGTCAATGAAAGCTATCCTGAAGGTAATCAGTCTTCAACAGTTTAGGTAAATGGTTTCTTTCTGAAATGGTTTGCCGTGGTTGCTATATAAGGGAACTTCATCCCTGTGGGAATTTCCCAAACATAGGTTATTAGTTTCATGGCCCATGACCAGAGTGGGCAAATGAGATGCCACTGTTGATGGCATTGCTGGCCATCCTATAACTATGATTAAGGTGGTGAAGCAGAATAGAATTTCTTCTTCCTAACAACTCTAGCTGTTTATAAGAGCAGCCATCAGGGCTGCATTCTGAGACCTCAAAGATGAGTTATGTTTCAAGCTTCTAGAAACCTTCCCTCTAAACTCTTCTTGGATTATCAGGAAGGGTATCTGTCTGTCATACTCACTTTCCCAGATGTTCAAGGGCCAAGACCTCTTCCTGGGGCATATTTCCTGTGGGCTGCTGCCTTTGTAAGAACCAGATCAAGGCCCCAGAGCATGCAGGCGTCATCAGTGAAGACAATGACTTTCTGCTCTAATCTTTCTTCTCTGTGGCCTGTTCACTGTCCACCACAATGGCCTGGAGTGGAGACAATAAATCAATTCAAAGTTTTCTCCTCCTTGATGTAGAAAGAATAGTCAGGCAAATTTAAATCTTGGCTCTACCATTTGTTGATTATATAGACTTGAACATTGTCTGGTGTTGGATTCTTTCTTAAGCAGACTCTAAGAAGAAGTTTACTTGGGAGGCGATTCTTGGATTCCCAGAACTCGTATGGAAGTATGGAAGTGAGGCAGGGAAGGGAAGGGAAATTCTACAAGATATATTAATGAGCAATTTACAACTGTGGGCAACTGGTTATATTTCCACAGAACTCTGGGAGTTGATGAAGAACATGTCTCAGTGTAATGCCACACAAGAGAGGACTCTGACATCTATCTATGGGATGACTGAGGACTACTCTCAGGGGCATTAACAAGATCTGTAAGCTTTGGTTTCCTGTAAAAAAAAAACCTAGAGATAAATACTAACTATTTTGCAGGTCTCTTATGAAGGTTAAAAATCTAATGTGCGGGGAAAATGCTTGGCATGTAGCACTCAGAGTACATGCCTGCTGCATATTTATTTGCTTCCTTTTTCTTATAGACTCTCCATAGCACGGCATCATATAATCTGGCAACCAGGTTCTGTGCTTTACATAATTGTGTGGTAGGAGGAAGTGGGGTGGGAGCAGTGGGTAGACATTAGACCCAGCAATGTTGACAAATAGGAATAAAAGCATAGGTACAATATTGTATACTTGTCCATGGGGATGCTTCAATATGTTTGCATAGGGATATAAGATTTCTGCAGTTTCTTCACAAAGTTTCCCCACTGGCACCTCTTTAGTATAATTCGCAATGTGTTTCAAAAGCTAAATTGCTGCCTGATTTTAAAATGGAATCTTTGCTTTGGGATCAGACAACAAAACATGAATAATAATTTGTCCTAACATATCTTCCATTCTTCCAAACTAAGCACTTTCTATTATTAACTCAAAACACCTCATACTTCCATTTGGGAGGGAAAATCATCTCATTAGCATTTGAGATGCCTGTCAGTCTTCCTGCTTCTCCATTTTATAGTTGGAGAGACCAAGAAATCTACAGGTACATTCTGGTAAATGGTGTCTGAACTCGCCCTGGAAAACTCAGGTTCCAGTTACACCAACTCTAGTCCGCATGAAATTGTAACATCCAGGGCTTCATAAAAGAAAGAGATAACATTATACTCAGCTTCTAAAATTGGGCTGTGGTAAATGGGTGACACATGGCTTCGAATCTTCTCTTGTCAAGGAAGCAAGGCAGAGCAGCTTGCATGCGCTGGAGGGGTAGGTGGGGTGCACTGAATATTTTTGTTTTGTTCCATTTTCATTGCATGTGCATGTGGATTTGAGTTTGTGTGTAGTAAATGGCCAGGGCTAGAGAATAACTGATCAGAGACCTAAAACATCATCTTTCCTTTTGTTCCTACCTTCAGAATAATGTATTAGTTAGGGTAGTATAGGCTACGCCAAAATAATAACCAGCCTCTACATTTTAATGGCTGACACAAAGGTTGATATTTTGTTCCTTCTACCTGTCTGTCAAGGCCCAGCTGGCAACTGTCCCTGGGCCTCTGTGTCTGTATAGTTATTCTCTCCTGAGGACCCAGGCTGATCAACAGCCATTACCTGGAATGTTTCCTGTAACTGGAAAAAATGGAGAGCCCTGGATGGTTTCCCATCAATAATTAAAAGTTCAACATACATCACTTGTACTCATAGCTTATTGAGCAGAATTGGTCATGGTTCCCAATCAACCACAAGGGCTTAAGGAAGTGCAATGCTGGCATGTGCCCAGAAAAGAAAGAGAACTGGAATATGTGAACACCACAACTTGAGTTTTCACTGCACAGCTTGGAGTCATTATTGCTCTTCTGATTTTATGTAGCAATGCCCCCACCTAAAAGACATATTATCACTATCTTCAAGATATAAAATTTCAATCACTTACTTCTAAACCAGCTCTGTCCAATAGAAATTTCTGCAGTAATGGAAATGTTTTTTGCATTGTCCAATAAGATAGCCATTAGCCATGGGTTGTTATTGAACACTTGAAATGTAGCTAGAGTAGGACTGAGGTACTAATTTTTTAAAATTTTATTTAACTTTAATTAATTTAAGTTTAAATTTAAATAGTCATTGATGGCTACAGTATTGGCCAACATAGTTTGAGACTACTAAAATTACAGTATAGATTTATTTTTTGTCCATCAGCAATAAAAATAGCAATACCTACTCCTCATATTTGTATTGCATTCTATATCTTTCACAATGCTTTTATATATATACCATTCACCTTATATGATTATACTAATATCGCTAGGAGATAGATAAGGAAGGTAATATTATAATACCCATTTTATAGATTTGAAAACCAAGATTCCAAGAGTTAAAGTGATTTGCTCATGATAATGGGACAATTAGTGATGCAGGTACTAGAAACCAAGTTCCTAGGCAGAAACATGCCTTGTTTGACATTATATACCCTGCTCAGCACTAAGCTTGTCCCTCAATAAATAATTGACTAAACACTTGAAACTTCTGAGAACGTCAAAGAAAAAAAAATCTCTCCTTTCTTTGATACACTTATTTTCATAAGCACTTCCATAGCACTTTTTCCGATATTACACCTTATTAATCATAGACTAAGCTTATATTAATCATATTCTTTCTTGAATTGGTATCCATCAGTTTCATCTGTGAATTTCTTTGCTTCTAACCCAATTAAGTTGTGAATTCCAAGTTTTCTTTTTTTGGTAACTTCCTCAGATCCAAGTAGAGTGATTCTTATTTCAGTTTGCCTGAGAGTGAGGGATTTCTCAGGATGCAGGACTGTTAGTGCTCAAACAAAGCAGTCCCAGGTACACTGGGATAAGTGTTCATTCTGCACAGGCTGAGTTCACAGGTTGAGCTGAATTGAATATAAAAATAGAAAAGATGTGTTTTAATCACAGATTTTACTATAGTCACCTGAATATTATAGATACTCCATATATGATTTATTTTAATATTATGATTAAAATAATAACATTTTGCATACGCTTCCTTATGTCCAAAGAGCAAACTAAGGAAATGGATTTTAGAAACTCTTTGATGCCAGTAGACCTTTCTTTTTATATTTCTACATCTGGTTTGAATGTTACTTCAAAGTCAAGAGTAAGGAGCAATTATGTATTGCTGATCTTGGATGTAATAGGCATTGTCAATACCATGTGCAAGTACACACACACACACACACACACACACACACACACACTATCAAATGATGGGCCATTCTCAAAAGCTTCCATTGACTTTACAAAGTATTCTGAAGTTCAAATGCTTATTTTCAAACTTTGATGCTTTTCTCATTCACTGAAATAACCACAACCTTCTATCTCTCTGGGGAACAAGGACAAGATCTTGCCTTGTAGTTTTTGAAGCCTCTATTCTTACAAGCAGGACCAAGCTTTGATTTTGATCTATGGATTTCTCTTGGGGGAGGGGCTCATTCTCTATTGTGCCCCGAGTTTCTGAATGGCTCAGTAACTACAGCATATTGATTTACACAATTTCTTCAAATGAGAAAGTGCCTTTTGAATAGCAATAAGGTAAGTCTTTGCCCACTTCCTGAATAACAATCTCCTTCTGCATTTGTGTGCAGAACAGTAATGCCTTGAGTGTTTCTCATTATAATAGGCTACTTCACTACATTCCACATCTACTACCTGGTGAACTTCACTCATCAGATGGCCAGCATTTTATCCAATTTTTTGAAAAACTGGGTTTTTGAAAAACTGGGGGTTAAACTAATTTATGTAAATCAAATGCTTTTGCCACAGATCTGCAAGGGTGTTTTGTAAGACAGTTTATGCAGAGTGAAGAGGGATTATTTATTGAGGGACAAGTGATTCACCCCTCACCGCAACATCTGAGATCATGTGAGTCTAGATCTCTTTTAATTCTTTATTTTACTGATAAGTAATTTTAGAGATTTTCACTTTCATTCTTTAGTAATCTTCAATGCGCAATGGTCCCTAATACTGTAACTTGTTTAGCCTTATTCCCACTGCAATGCCCAGAACAGGATCGCAATTAGCAGGTATGTCATGCACATGCACAGTTGGACATCTATGATGGAGAAAAAAGGTAGTGTTGCCAGGATTGCCTGCCATGAAGTTGATAGAGGCAGAGATTGCTTTCTTAGGTCCTTTTGACCAATCCCTAGTGTCTGTGGACATGCATATGGAGGTGGGAAAGGGAATGGGAAGAATGTCAGGGCACCTTAGGCCTAGGCCACATCAAAGATGCAGAGTAGAATTTTTTAAGCAAAATGAATCCGAGGAATGTAGAGAATTCAATTGAGGAATAAAATTAAGACCCATCAAGGAGGCAGTGCTGCAGAGTTTGGCATTTAAGCATTTGTAATCATAACTCAAACCCTCCTTTGAGATCAACTGATGCCCAAGCTAAACTCCAAACCAACTGAGCCGGAATCACTCAGTTGGGCAAATTTAATTTTTTTAGGGATTCTGTGAGCTAGTTTTTATAACATCCATTATTAAAAATAAAGCTATATAAACTTACAATTAAATAAATTATAGTTTTAAAAGGTGATAAATATGTAAAAGCCCATCACCTCCTAATGATTTTACTATTATCTAAATCCTTGAAGTTATGTCTATTGTGTCTAAATGATGGAAATACTACATAATGACATGCTACTGTGGAATTAGTAAGTCAGGTTCATAGCTTGAAACAGGAATGCTGGGGTATTTACACCATGGAAATGAGCAAACACTACAAATCAAGTTGGTGGGGTTTTTTCCCCTTGAAGGAAGCTAGTTGTTAAACATTTTCCAGCATATCCCTGATCACAACAATCCCACATTTGAGGCAGTCTAGTTACAAAATTATAAATGAGGAAACTCCAGCTACTAAAACGCAGGACTCAAGCAAGAGCTGTGGTCTCCTGGCTCCTGAACTCGGGCTTTTTGCATGATCCCACACTGCCTCTCTACGCACACATGAGGAAATACTAAAGCTCTATTTCTATCTCAGCCAGGCAGCCCAGATGAAATCAGATTAAAAGGGACCTGTGCGTTTGGTGAGGGTCTGCACCCTGCCTCGTCAATTTCTCTGCCCAGAGTGGGAAATGTGTAAGTGTAATACCCAGTAGAATGGAGACCACATAAACCCTAGGGGATGAGGGGAAGCATTGGGGAGCGCTCTTTCACGACTACAATTTGCAGTGTGTTGTAAAGTTCTTTAGTTTGTACGCAGTGTAGGATTTGCCTGTGTGTTTTTCCTGCTTGGTAAAGACTAACGAGGGGCAGAGGGCTCTGGGTCCAGGCACCTGCTGGAGTTGGGAGCAGAAGCCCTGACCATTTAGAAATGGATTTACAGAAATGTGGACTGAAGTCACAGCAGGAAGTCTTCAAAATAACTCTCAGAGAAGCTTCTTTGATGAACTGAGGCAATTCAGCAACTTCTGCAGTGCGCATTCATAAATCAGCAGGATTTGCAGGCATTGCAAGACGACTCCTACTCTATGCAGTTAAAGAAAAACTGGTCTCGCTGCAGTAGCAAGACCATTAAAGATCAACTGCCAGTTATTTTGCTCAGGTATCCTGCATTTTAAGGGACAATTTGATTTTTGTTGTTGTTGACCGTTGATTGTGCGCAAGTTTAAAAAGGCTAAATATTGAAAAAGAATCTTGGAGAAGTCATTTCCTCTAGAGACTATACCTTGGAAATTCTTGAAGACTTAAAGGTATCCTTTTTAAAAAATAATTTTAGATTTTTCCATCACAGTTAATGTACAATATCATTTTAGTTTCAGCTGTATAGCACAGTGCTTAGATATATAACTTATAAAGTGATTGCCCTAATCTAATACCCATCTGGCACCATACATAGTTATTACAATATTATTGACTATATTCCCTATGCTGTACGTTACATCCCTATGACTATTTTGTAACTACCAATTTGTGCTTCTTAATCCCTTCATCTTTTTCACCCATCCCCCAATACCCCTCCAATCTGGCAACAATCAGATTGTTTTCTGTATCTATGAGTCTGTTTCTGTTCTACTTGTTTGTTTATTTTGCTTTTTAGATTCCACATACATGGCTTTGTCTTTCTCTGTCTTACATTTTACTCAGCACTATATCTTCTAGGTCCATCCATGTTGTTGCAAATGGCAAGATTTCATATTTTTTAATGGCTGAGTAATAGTCCACTATATAGATGCTCCACTTCTTCTTTACCCATCCATCTATTAATAGACACTTAAGTTGTTTCATATCTTAGCTATTGTAAATAATGCTGCAATGGACATATGGATGCATATGTCTTCTGAATTAGTGTTTTGGGTCTCCTTAAAATAAATACCCAGAAGTGGAGCTCTAGGATTCTTCTTTGTCTCTTGTCATATCCTTTGTTTTATTTATTTATTTATTTATTTATTTATTTATTTATTTATTTTTTGAGAGAGAGAGAGAGAGAGAAACATTGATGTGAAAGAGAATGATTGGTTGCCTCCCATATGCACCCCAACCCAAGAATCAAACCTGCAACCTTTTGGGTTTCCTTTGAATAAATACCCAGAGTGGAGTTGTTGGGTTCTTCTTTGTCTCTTGTTATATCCTTTGTTTTATTTATTTATTTTTAATTGATTTTAGGAATGGAAGAAGGGAGGGAATGGGACAGAGAGAGAAACATTGATGTGAAAGAGAACATCAATTGGTTGCTTCACATATGCACCCCAACCCAGGGATTGAACCCAGAACCTTTTCGGTATATGGGATGACACTCAACCAACGGAACCTCCTGGCTGAGCTATATCTTTTGTTTTAAAGTCTATTTTGTTTGGTATAATATTGCTACCCAGCTTTTTTTATCTTTCCATTTTCTTGGATATCTTTTCCCATCCCTTTACTTTCAGTCTGTGTGTGTCTTTCAATCTGAAGTGAGTCTCTTATAAGGAATAGCATACATAAGGAACTTGTTTTGTTATCAGCTACCCTGTGTCTTCTGATTGGAGCATTTAATCCATTTGCATTTAAAGTGATTATTGTTAGATATTTACTTATTGCAATGTTATTATTTATATTTTTATATTTCTTCTTTCTTTAAAATATATTTTTATTGATTTGAGAGAGAGAGAGAGGAAGGGAGGGAGAAGGAGAGAGATAGAAACATCGATGAGAGAGAAATATCAATTGGCTGCCTCTGCATGCCCCTCACTGGGGATCAAGACCACAACCTAGGCATGTGTCTTGACTGGGAATCCAACTAGTGACCACCTGGTTCATGGGCCATTGCTCAACCACTGAGCCAAACCAGTTGGGCTTTCTTCTTTATCTTCTTAATGAAGACCCTTTAACATTTCATGTAATACTGGTTTGGAGATGATGACTCCCTTAAATTTTTATTGTCTGGGAAGCTCTTTATGTATCCTTCAATTCTAAATGATACCTTTGCTGGGTAGAGTAATCTTGGTTTTAGGTCCTTAGCTTTCATCACTTTGAATACTTCTTGTTAATCTTTTTACTCTAGCCTACAAAATTTCTGTTGAGAAATTAGCTGACGGTCTTACGGGAGATCTTTGTAGGTAACTAACTGCTTTACTCTTTCTGCTTTTAAGATTCTCTCTTTGTCTTTAACCTTTGGCATTTTAATTATGGTGTGTCTTGGTGTGGGCCTCTTTTGGTTCGTCTTTTTGGGGAATCTCTGTGTTTGCTGGACGTGTGTGTCTATTTCTTTCTTCAGGTTAGGGAGATTTTCTGTCAATTTTTTCAAATATATTTTTAACTTCTTGCCGTCTCTTTTCTCCTTCCGGGTCTCACATTTGATGTTTTCCCAGAGGCCCGTTAAACTATCTTCAGTTTTTTGGATTCTTTTTTCTTTTTGTTGTTCTAATTGGGTGTTTTCTGGTACCTTATTTTCCAAATTGCTGATTTGATCCTTCATTTAACCTACTGTTGATTTCTTCTAGTGTATTCTTCATTTTAGTTATTGTATTCTCATTTCTGACTGGCCCTCTTTTATGTTTTCTATCTCCATTTTTATGTTTCTTGTCTCTGTTGAAATTCTCATTAAGATAATTGAGCATCCTTATAACTAGTGTTTTGAACTCTGCATCTGGAAGACTGCTTGTCTCCATGTTGTTTAGTACTTTTTCTGGAATTTTGTCCTATTTTTTCATTTGAGACATGTGCATTTTTCTCCTCATTTTGGCTGTTCCCATGTATTCGTTTATATGTATTAGGAAGAATCACTGTTTCCCAATCTTAGAAGAGTGACCTTATTTAGTAGGTGTCCTGTAGGGCCCAGTGGCACAGCTTCCCCAATCACCCAAGCAGGGTACTTCAGATATGCCCCTCCCCCGTGTGGGCTGTGTGCACCTTCTTGTTGTAGTTGAACCTTGATTGCTATTGGCACATCAGTTGGAGGGACTCCCAGGCCTATTGGCTATGATTATAGTGAATAATCTGCTGTGCAGGGGCCAACCCCATGAGGTAGGATTCCCTTCAGTGGAGCTCTGGTGCCCACTGAGATCCCCCCTTGAATGTGTCATTCATGGAAGTGGCTGGGTGGTGTTCTGGCATGGTCTAAAGCTATACCCTGGCTGGCTGGCTCTGGGGCCTCTGGTTAGGTCAGCTGCTGCCTGTGCCCTACCCAGGGACACCCAGCATGAGCTACAAAGCAATCTGTAGATGGCTGCTACTTAAAGTCAGTGAGTCTAAGTTCATGTGCCTGACCTTTAAGAAAAAATGTCTGGGACTCCAGCAGCCCTCTGTCTTAGCCACAATTCCTGCTTGTTTTCACAGCCAGAAGTTATGGGGACTTCTCTACCTGTACCGGAACTGTGGGCTTGGGGTCCTGGTGTGAGGCTGTGACTCCTCCCTCCTCAGTGGGTACTCCACAGCTGAGATATCCTTCCTGATATTTAACTACCACACCTCGTTGAGGAAACAGCCTGTTCAGCATCTTCACCTCTCTTCTGTGGCTTTTTCTGTATATCCTTAGTTTTAGGACTTCTGTTTAAAGACTTTAGGCAATTTTCAATGATGGTGTTCTGCAGTTTAGTTATAATTTTGATGTCATCAGTGAACCATACAGTACTGTGTTTACCCATTCTGTTTTTTGACCAGAAGCCTTAAATGTTTTCTTTCACCTGTGAAGTGAGGTTATCTAAACTTGAACCTAGGATGTGAATGTGAATCACCTGGAGAACTTCAGAAATCCAGATGCCTGTGTCCCACCACCTCAGACATTTTGACAGAAATGGTCTGGCCTGGAGGTTTGGATCTTTAAAAGCTCTCCAGGAGAGCCCAGCTGGTGTGGCTCAGTGGTTGAGCATCGCCATACAACAGTGGTCAGCAAACTGTGGCTCGTGATATTTCCACAAAATACCACATGCGGGCGCGCACGTACAGTGCAATTGAAACTTCATGGCCCATGCACAGAAGTCGGTATTCTGTGGAAGAGCCACACTCAAGGGACCAAAGACCCGCATGTGACTCGCGAGCCGCAGTTTGCCAACCACTGTCCTAGAACCAGGAGGTCACAGTCCAATTCCCAGTCAGGCCACATGCCCAGGTTCTGGGCTCCATTCCAAGTCAAGGGTGTGCAGGAGGCAACTAATCTATGATTCTCTCATCATTAATGTCTCTATCTCTCCCTCTCCTTCCCTCTCTGAAATCAATAAAAATATATTTTATAAAAAGACTCTGGCTGCTTACCTTAAATTAAAAAACAGACATTAAAAGCTCTCCAGGAGATTCTCACGGAAGATCAAGTTGGAAGCCACTATTCTGGAACCTTGCTTCTCCAAATTCAGTGGCTCCCTGGATCAGCAGCATCTGCCTCACCAGGGGGCTTGTTAGAGATGCAGAATTTTACCCCAGACACACTGAATCAATCTGCATTTTTGCAAGATCTCTAGATGATGCAATTGTGCAGCCAAATTTGAGACTGTAAACAAATAAACACAAAGAATGCTACAAGCTGATCCATGAAAGTTACACCTGTCTTCCTCAATTCAGGCTAGAAGTGGTTTTTCTCACTCATTCCCCATATCCTTCAGGTACTAAGTCCTGTTGATCTTCCTTTAAAATCAATCTCTCCTATGTTTCATAAAGCTGTTCCTCCCAGCCCCTTCTATCTTCCTTCAGGGATACCGCTGAAATAAACACTTTCATTACCTCTGCTCGAAAACTTTCAATGGCTTACTCTTTTTCATCATTTCAAATGTGAATTTCTCCATCTGACTCCAAGGCCAGCCCGCATCTAGCTCCAGGTGACCTGTCTAGCCTGATTTCCCTCGTGTGTCTCTGATTCCAGCTGGTGTTTTCAGTAAGTCACAAGATGCCTGCCAATTCCTCTTTATCTTGGCTCCTGGAAAGCCATTCACTTTCAATCTTGCCTCAGCCTCTCCAAACCTCATTCATCGTTCAAGGCCACTTCTTTAGCTCTGAATGCCTCCAGCACTTAGAATCTGAACTACTTAATTATTAGCTTCGCATCTCATATTGGTTACCAATTTTCATGTGCCTGGAACCAACTGAGCCTGAGCATGTTTCTAAGAGTTTTATAGAGTATTTTAAAAAACTATTTACTGTAAAATGAAACATAGATACAGAAAAATCAACCAAAGCAAATAAAGCAAATACCCTTATAACACCACCCAGATCAATAAACATAACCTCATTGTGGACCCTAGAACCCTTTGTGTGCCCATCCTACTCAGAACCTCTTTATTCCTTTCCTCATAAAATAAAACCATTATTTTAACAATTTTTATTACTAAATTTTATTAACAATTTTTATTTTTAAAAAGTGGTAAAAATAGATAACCACTATCTATCTCAGAACATTTTACCTTTCCCAATTTAAACTCTGTACTTGTTAAACAACAACCCATCCCCCCAACCCCCCAGCCCCCCAGCCCCCCAGCCCTGGTAACCACCATTCCATTCTGTTTCTATGAATTTAACTACTCTAGATAACTCATATAAGTAGAATAATAGTGTTTTCCTTTGCACATTCCTATGTAACGTGACTTTGTAGTATCTTCCATCAAGAGATGAAAATGGAGTCTAGCCTGGTTTTGTAACTTGTTTGGCAATGACTGACTGTACAGGAGACAAAAAAATTGGGATTCACCAGTAGAGAAGTGGTGGGTAAAGCTATGGAAGAGAATGAGAACTCTGGGAGGCAAAGCATATTTATTAGGTGTAGTAGGTTAAATTAACCATCAGTCATGGAACGTATGTTTGTGTAGAGGCTCTCTTGATTTATGTTTCTATTCCCTTTTACTTCGCCCTTCCCCATTCATTTCCCCATAATTGCTAGAATTATCTTTAGGAATAGCCAAACATTTGGAGGTAAATCTGGTAATTAAGGTGGATAATTGGTCAAGACAATGACATTTATTTCAACACCAAGTAAACTGCCTCTTTCAGTGGTGGTTGTTATAATCTGTCATAACTCATTCCAACAAATATTTATAGAACATCTACTTCATGTCAGAAATCATTCTAGGAACTCAAGATTTGGCAGGGAGCAAGGAAGACATGGTTCTTATTCCCACAGATCTTATATTATAATGGAGTTACATTATGAAAATTATAAGCAGATATGTCAATAGGATAAATTCAGAAAGAGATTCACACGGTAAGTAAAACAGGAGGATGTGACTGGTTTGGGGTGGAAGTTACCTGATGAGGTGAAACTTGAGCTGACACCCAAATAACAAGAAGAAACTTCAAAGGTCAAGCCAAAGAAAGAGGGTCCCAAGCAGAAAGATTAGCAAGTGCAAAGTCTATAAGGCAGTGGTTTTCAACCTTCCTAATGCCGCGACCCTTTAATATAGTTCCTCATGTTGTGGTGACCCCCAATTTCATAGTTACAAATTGAACATAATTAAAGCATAGTGATTAATCACAAAAAAATATGTAATTATATATGTGTTTTCCGACCCAAAGGTTGAGAACCACTGTTCTACTGCTTGGAAACAGGTTCACTCAAGGAACAGAAAAGTTAGCATGACTGAAATAGGCTGACTGAGAGGGAAAGCAGGAGAAGAGGCAGCTGGAGAAGTAGGCAGGGGTCAGTCCTGTTGGCTGTGGTAGATTTAGATTTTAAGTAAATGCAAGAATGAAGATGTCCGTGGACAGTACCAAGATCTGAGTTACATTTTGGGAAAGCATTTTGTGTACTCTGTGGAAACTGGATTATGGGGAAGCAAGAGTGGCCCCTGGGTACAGTTAGGGAACTGTTAGAAGAGTGTTAGGGAAGATGACAGAGGCTTAGAGCAAGGCAGTGGCAGGTGCATGGAGAGAAGATAAGTTTGGAAAACAGAAACCAATAAACAGAAGAGGCACTTTCCATTTTCAGAACTCAATAGTACGAGCTTCTTAAATGAAACATGCCCTTAATACACACATACTATAAATACACAATGAAATAGATATTATTAAAGATGAAATGTTTATCTCATTTTTTTTAAACTTACGTGGTGAGAAATAGGCAATTGATTGAATTATTCCAACTCCTCAAATACTTTGGAAGCTATAATGTTTCCGAAGAAGAAATGATTATGTTTGATAGTGAAAGTTTTTAAATTTTCATTTATGGGCAGATTGAAATGGCAAGTAATTTTCCAAGTAGACTATTTCCTCCTTCTTTAGGGAAATGAATGCTGTTCAATTGATGTCATTATGATAGAAACCAATAAAGAGGTCAGTGTTATATGACCTGGATTGAGAGGGAGTTGCTATCTATACTGAATGTGCAGGCAGTTGAGTATACTGTCCATAGAATGGCCTCTCTTTTGAGTGTGTGCTTTCTCTCCACACACTCAAAAGAGCTTTATGGCTATTTCAGTGTCATTTTGCATTTTACTCTTGGAACTCAATAAACTGTATCTGACATAATTACTATCATAGAAAAATATTGTGATTAAAGCCATTTCACTTGGACACAACCTCACTTTTGTGATATGTCTGCCACAAATATTGAATGACTCTCTTCATGAGAAAACAGCAGACAAACCCAAATCAGAGGAACAACCAGCCTGTACTCTTCAAAATGTCAAGGTCATGAAGAACAAAGGCTGAGGACTGTTCCAGTTTAAGGAGCTACAGATAAACGTCAGCTACATGCAGTGTTTGATCTGAAACTGGTTCCTGGATCAGAAAAAAGTGCTATAAGGAATATTATTGAGACAGCTTAAGTAGTTTGAATATAGACGGTATATTAGCTAATTGTACCAATAACTAATTGTATCAATAACTAATTGTACCAATGTAAAATATTCAAGATTTGATCATCATTTTATAATTACACTAGAGGCCCAGTGCACTAAATTCATGCTCTTGGGGGGGGGGGTCCCTCAGCCCAGCCTGCACCCTCTTGCAGTCCAGGAGCCCTTGGGGGATGTCCCCACTGGGAGCAGGCCTAAGCCAGCAGTCAAACATCCTTAGCACTGCTGTGGAGACGGGAGAGGCTCCTGCCACTGCTTCTGCACTCGCCAGCTGTGAGCTTGGCTTCTGGCTGAGCGGTGTTCCCCCTGTGAGAGTGCACTGACCACCAGGGGGCAGCTCCTGTGTTGAGCGTCTGCCCCCTGGTGGTCAGTGCATGTCATAGTGATTGGTCATTCCACCATTTGGTTGATTTGCATATTAGCCTTTTATTATATAGGATATTTTAAAAAGTTCTTGTTCTTATGATATGTTGCTGAAGTAATTAGATATAAAAGTTTGTGATGTCTGAAATTCCAAGAAACAAACAGGACCTTGTATGTATATATGCATAACCTTTGGACATGGGCAATTAGGTTGTGAAAGCTTAGGGTGGGGTGGGGGTGGGGGTGGGCTGGAGGGGGCTAATGGGGAATAAAAGGGGATATATGTAATGCTTTCAACAATAAAGTTTTTTTTAAAAAAAAAAAAACAAACAGGAAAAAATATATAGAGACGTAGAAATACATTTGGTAAATTTAGACAAAGAATATACAGGTATTCATTGAATTTTTTGAAACTGTGAGTTTGAAATACAGGTTAAATAAAATGTTTAAAGCATTATAAAAAATGTTTTACTTTACAGGTCACCTTGTATAGACCGTAACTTATTCCTTGGGCAAAGGCCAAAATCAGGTATTTCTCATTGTGGCTACTCACACAGGAGGCAGCAGTCCCAGCATAAAGAGAAATGAGCACCCTGGAACCACAGCAGAGGGTTCTGGAGTCTTTATCCACAGCTTCCGGGTGATGATATCAGAACCTCTTCTCCTACATGTCCAGCCCCAGCTCTGTTTTCTGGATTGTTTCAGGATCTAGCCTTTCTCCATCCATTGGTGGTGAAATGGCAGCAGGTATTAGACCTCAGCTCAACAACCTCGGTACTTGAGGCTAAGAAAGAATGCAGAGGCAAGACTCAAACTATAAGAGAAATGTTATTTAGAAAATCACAGAGGTAGAAGAAGTGAGCTGTAGAAGAAATGGCTCAGGAAACGAGTTACAGAAGCAAAAGAAGGGCCCTTGGAGCTTGAGAGAGAGAGATACTCATCTTGAGAGACAAAAGAGAAAGAGGGAGGATAGGTGAGGGGAGAGAGAGAGAGAGAGAGAGAGAGAGAGAGAGAGAGAATTCTCTGTATCCCTGACCTTCCTAAGGAATTTTACCTGGAGATCTCAGGGGAGGATCTCAACAGACTATTCATCAGCTCTCCAGCTGTGCCTTCTCAGGGTCCTGAGGTGCTGCACCAGGGCAGGGGGTCATTAGTCAATGCAGCTGCTCTTGATGTCACCCTGGGCATGGCTCTGTCTGATGTTGCTGCTTCTCTGGGCCTGGAGCTGAAACACAGTTAGGCGTAGATATCATCCCCAGGGATTAATGCTGAAGGCAGTGGTCATGCGAGGGCCTGTAATTTTGCCCATTGCTAAGCACCCCGGACTCGCTCTCCCCGTGACTCTCTCTCTGCACCTGGCCTATCATTCCTACTCAGCTCATGCCTATCTGACTATCTACTCTCTGGATGACTGCTCTCTGGTGTTCTCCCCTCAGCACCTCTTTTAATGACGGAGGTCCTGCTTTCTGTTCCTGTTATCACATCTGATTTTAGCACCCTTGTTCTGGAAAAGCTGACTGGGGTGAGTCCCTGTGGTCTTCTTCAAGGAACATTACATGGTGATTGAGGTGCTGATCTCTGAGACCTGGAAGGTATGCCCAAGGATGGTGCAGCTGAAAATGATGTGGGGAAGAGTGTGGAGGGGGTGGGCTGCTTAGAAGCTGCAAAAGCCTCATCCTAGAAGATACTTTCCAGGGCACGGCATTGGGATCCAGAACAGCTGGGTTTCAAACTCAACTGTTAAGGACAGAGCTCTGTGACCTGTGACCACTCGTGACACCACAGGATGTTGTAACCTGATGATCATCCATGATATGTGAAATCATGAGTTAATTATGGAAACATGTGTTGATCAGGTTCTATGTGTTCAGACCTGTTTACAGGGATTAAAATTCAGAATCCTGAGTCCAGCACACCTACTTTCATTATTTCTGTTCTTCCTTGCTCTGGGAATTTGAACAAGTTATGTAACCTGACTAAAACCTTAATTACCTCAGCTGTAAAATGAGATCTATATTGATACTTATCTAAAAGGGTCATTGAGTAGATTAAATGAGATAATGCATATAGTGCCACCTAATAAGCATTTATTAAAAAATAGTATTTCTAAATACTGTTCATAATGTTCTACTCTGAAACAGAATATGGAAAACATCCCTTTCATACAGAATATTCTAATTGAAGTTACATGAGTGAGTTTAACAACTGGAAAACAGTGCAGAAAGGCAAGAAATTTAGTGATAAAAATATGTATGGCAGAGACAAACAAGATTTCAGTAGATGAAAGAGAATGCCCGATTTGGGCTGGAATATGAGTTATTCCTGGCTTAAAGATGTCAAAGTACTATTAAGTATGAAACAACTTAAATATGTATATATCTATATGTAGATATATGTGTATTTATATATATATAATTATATATATTACATATATATAATCTTCTCATTTTAAAAATGCATTAAATGCAAAATTAATACATGGACACATCTAACTTGTAAAAATAATTGCAAGTAATACAGATTCAGGAAATGTCTTCTTTATTGTCTAACCAATATCACTCTCTGCTATAATCACCATTATTAGCTGGGATGAATTTGTTAAAATTTTGTTCTTCTATTCATTTTTGTTTAAATATTCTAAAGCGGCAAAATACTATGCTCAGTATATGCAGAGAAGCCTGGTCAGTGAGGGAACAGGCCACTAATTTATGTTACATTAATGTCTAGTTTGATGTTCAGCCTATTACTTACTTTTTAATAACAATACATTTAAAACAATTTTTATATCTTTAATTTTTTTTGTGGTTACAATGTGCCCCTTGATTTATCTGAAAATAGGGGTTATAATTATTCTAAAATCTTCTTCTGTTTGCCACATAAACTGTTTCTTTTTTTAATTATTTTTATTGATTTTAGAGAGAGGGGGAGGGTGGGGGAGAGAGAGAGAGAGAGAGAGAGAGAGAGAGAGAGAGAGAGAGAGAGAGAGAGAAATTCCTGTGAGAGAGAAATATCAATCGGTTGCCTCCTATACACACCCGGCAGGGGACTGGACACCCGACAGAAGACTGAACCTGCAATCTGGACATGTGCCCTGACCAGGAATAGGATGATGCTCAACCAACTGAGCCACATTGGCCAGGGCTAAACTCTGTTTCTTCATTGTTGAGTTTGGTGCCCATGAGTTTGGTCACCCACTCAAGTGACTTCCTGATTTCCTATTGACCCGAATCTGAATATTATGTCTGTTTGCCATGTCCCTCCCATGAATGACTATGCTGGATGAGGGGGATCTGCTTCTAGGTGGAGTGGACTGCAGCCACTCCTCCAGGTTTAGGAGTTGAAGTCAGGCACAAGATGTGTTGTTAGGCAGGACATGCCATCTTAGGAACATGAGTAATTTCCAATCCTCCTTTTGGTCACCATCTTCCTGAGTGTTGTCTTGCCTCTCCCACCCAGATGCCAGACTCAGTCTGTTTGGACTAAGACAGTCCTGTCAAGCACTGTCCAGCCCTGCAGAAGAGTGGAAGGGGGGAAAGGGTCCACTATGTGGCTTGTCTGTTGGCAGTGATTCAGAAGCTGCCTCACCCCGGTCAGCTCCTTCTCTAATTTTTGCTACCTCTGGGCTGAGAGCACCCCTGATGGCCCTAAAGACACCCATATTTTATAGGTCCTCTCCTTAACTGACTTTCACTTTTTATGGTACAATCTCATTTTCATATGGTCCACCAAAAATATCTCTTCTTGTTTTCTTTTTTCTTTTTCTAATATATTTTTTATTGATTAATATATTACATATGTGTCCTTATCCCCACATTACCCCCTACTCCCCCCCGCTCATGCCCTTACCCCCCTGTTGTCCGTGTCCATTGGTTAGGCCTATATGCTTGCATATAAGTCCTTTGATTGATCTCTCTCCCTTACCCCCACCCTCCCCTACCTTCCCTCCAGGGCCCGATGGTCCAATCAATGCCTCTCCGTCTCTGGATCAGTCCTTGATCATCAGTTTATGTTGTTCATTATATTCCACGAACGAACGAGTGAGATCATGTGGTATTTATCCTTCTCTGACTGGCTTATTTCACTTAGCATAATGCTCTCCAGTTCCACCCATGCTGTGGCAAATGATAAGAGTTCCTTCTTTTTTACAGCAGTTTTCTAATCTGATTATATATTTGTTTTTAAATATATTTTTTTCCTATAATTTCTAAGATTGTGCAATGGGGAAAAAGAAGTTACAGAATATTGTTGGGAGCCTCTCCATTTCTGAGTAGACTTTAGAAACTGTTTAAGTTGTTTTTTTTCTCAAAGAGCACAGGAAATAGTGTTGCATTTATTTATTACAAAGAGTTATCTTTATATCCCATCAGGGTTATATTTCAACTCCTTGAAAGCATATTGCAGTAGAGAGATGCTCTTGTTAAAAGAGAAATCTTTGAAGAATGCCAAGGGTTATCCTGGCAAAAATCCACGGTAAACAGAGGTCTGACTCAGAGAGATCCCAATAAGCAGTCTCCCGGATGAATGACCCTGTGAGAGGAGGCTCAATTCTGCATCTGCCAACAGTGCGTGTGCGTGTGTGTGTGTGTGTGTGTGTGTGTGTGTGTGTCGCGTGCGATTGTGTTGGCTTTTAATAGAAAACTTTAATTTGAAATTTCATGTTAATTAATGATCAGATATTGGTCAAGATTTGAAATTCAATTAGGAAATAAGTTTAATGAGAACTTGTGTCTATCCCATGAAAAAGATTCTCCCAGGAAGAAAAGATAAAGTGTAACTTTGGCATTACCTCCATACCATAGAAAATTGAGCATTAATTATTAAGGTTCTACTGTTTTGTATATAAAGTTTATATTTCAAAGGAAACCTCTAACAATTTACTCTGACTAGCAACAGTGTACACTTCCCTCTTGAATTCACTTCTTCTATGCTTATTCATTCTTATACTCATTGTGTTGGCTAATTTTTGTTTTGCAATGAACCACCCCAACTACTAGGAACTTAAAACAATAGCCATTTAATTAGCTCAGCTATTGGCTGACATTCTTCTGTCTGGTCTGGGATTGGCTGAGCTCAGCTGGGCTCATTCATGCATCTGTAGTCAGTTCGTGATTTGGACTTATGGGCTTAGGTGACAAGGGCAACTGGTCTGACTGCTCTACATGTCTCTCATCATGCAGAAGGCTCTTGTCTGCTCTGTCACTTGGAAGCTGGGTTCCAACAACAGCAAGAAGGCAAGCCTCAAAGCATGAGAACTCTGGAAGCCTCAGCAGTCTTACTCTTGATAATATCTTATTGGTTAAAGCCAGTCACAAGGCAAAGAGTATATTCAAGGGTGAAGGATTAAAAGAATCATGACCATTTTGCAATCTAACAAGTCATACTTTAATTAATTCTATTAATCTAGTTTTTCTGCATGCTTAAATATTTCTCCATAAACTTGAAGTTATTAAGAAAAAATATCATGCCGAAACCGGTTTGGCTCAGTGGATAGAGCGTTGGCCTGCGGACTGAAAGGTCCCAGGTTCGATTCCGGTCAAGGGCATGTACCTGGGTTGCGGGCACATCTCCAGTAGGAGATGTGCAGGAGGCAGCTGATCGATGTGTCTCTCTCATCGATGTTTCTAACTCTCTATCTCTCTCCCTTCCTCTCTGTAAAAAAATCAATAAAATATATAAAAACAAACAAACAAACAAAAATATCATGGGGAAGTTACAGTAATTAATTATAATTTTTTATTCTAATTACATGGGTAAGAAAACTGAATTCCAGACCCAGTTCACCATTTTTTTAATCAATTTGATTTTTGACAAGTTATTTAGGTTTGGAGTTAGATTTTTTTTAACAGTCACTAAAATAAAGGGGTTGGATTGGATAATCTGAGTTTCCTCTTCTCAGTCCATTATTGGTTAAAAGAAATTCGACATAAGATAGATCAAAGCAAACAGCTTTATCTGGAAGAATTTACACACAAAAAAATTTCTTCTGCATCCAGCAGAAGTACTGGAATTTTGATTCCAAGAATATGAGGTTTTTAAATATTTCAAGATTTGGACTTTAGATAGGTAATTTCCAAAGAAAAAAAAATGTATTGTCTCTCAAACCTTCTATCTGTCCTCTGAGTCTTTGACCAGATTCCTATGAAGAGGTTTGGGCTGTACCTTCTTGCCTTGCTATGCTGCTCTCCCACCCTAGATTAACTTTGACCTCATTGAGGCAGACTATGTCTTATACCTTCTTTTTGTTCCTAGTAGCTAGTAGAGTGTCTCATGTTGATCATCAATAAACATCGGTTGAATCAATAGAGTAAAATTGACTTGATTTTCCTCACTGAGGAGAAGAAGATGTTCCTTTGAGGAGTGTAACAGCAGATGTTTTGGAAAACTGAAAAAACAGTGGGGGCTACACTCTAGCCCAAGTTAGAGGTTTGTTTGTTTGTTTTTTACTTTCAACAAGAAAGTGATTTGACTTGCTATGGCCATGGCAAGGGGAAGGCAAGTTGCTCTATGAGGTGGAGGAAGCCTTGTGTTCTTCAGGACACAAATCAGAGATCCCAATCTGCTTGGAATAAAGAAAACAGTAAGAAAACCTCTGGGTTCCAACAACAGCAAGAAGGCAAGCCCCAAAGCATGAGAACCCTGGAAGCCTTAGCTAGTCTCACTCTTGGCTTCACTGATCTGGAACCTTAAAGTCGCGTAAACCACAGCTCTCTAAGGTTGAGCTTAGAACGGGGCCAGCCCGGCCAGCAGCAGGGAGGCCAAGCCATTTGGGTAGCCCTGTTGGTCTACATTTGTATGCTCCAGCCCATTTCCCACCAACAGAGTGAGCACCAGGAGGGAGGGAGGGAGGGAACAGCTCTATCATGGTTATCTTAGAAAACCAGCATTTGGATAATCAGCAGGTGATCAGAGAACTTTTTTTAAGTTGTTGACTTTACATCCATTTTTCTGTCTTGGGGCTTTGGCTAATATTATCTCTAAAGATAAAAGATGGAAATAATCAAACTCATATTGGACTATGGGATTCCTGGCATTTAATTTAAACAAACAGCAACAATAACCAAAAAAAGAAAAAATTAAATAGCAAAGAAAAATTCTTGTCATTTTCATTGACTCACAATAAAACTACTAAATTTAATGCAAGATAACTTATTGATTAACTCAGTGAAGCCGGTACTAAAAATCAGTCTTGCAGGGGGGGGATATATGATTTGGGAAAATTATATTTGAAAGAGTCATATTCATTTTAAACCTCAATGTGTGACTAATAATGACAATTTGAGACCTACCCTTCTGATTAAAATTGATTTGGCGTGGCCTTACCCAAAGCTAAGGAAATGCAATAGAAATCCTCATTATCTCTCTCACATGGTTATTCTGCAATTGATTAATTAACCCTTAATTGTTTGGAATAATACTCCTGTGATCAAGGAACCTGCTCAAGCACTGCCATCTTAATGAGAAGGAACACGAGGCCATGGGATGTAAAATGATCTCTTAAGTCACAGAAGGAATCCATATTAGATCTCAGCACAGAATGTGCATCCTCCTGGTTTCTCCTGTGCAAAGAGGGGCTTTTCCTGAATAAGCAGATGGTTGCTCTTCATTCTCCACCAAAGGCAGCCTTTTTAACTTAAAGCTGGGAGTTAGACTCTGCACCAAATTCTCGACAACCTTTCAAGCCCAGCAGCTATGACGCCATGTAGTACAGCACCAGCACCTGCATTTACAGACCTTGAATATTTACAAAGGTTTGAAAAGGAGAGAGAAAAAGACATGATGATCTTTATATTCTTATGACCGGCTGCATCTGAGCCGCTGACTGCCTCTACGGGGATCTAGAAATTCTGAGTGGGGAGAAGGTTCTCCAAGCATGGTGCAGGCGAGGCATTGTGATTGCTCAGCCAGTCACATTCTTTTTAAACATTCACAAATGGCTCTTGCAAACAATCTTAAAGGATTGAAGTAAATGAATATTTTGGGGGATATAATATCCTCCTGGGTCCAAAAGCCTTTATTTCGAGTTTAAGGAGACTAAGAGAAATTATAATCGGAATAAATCCGCAAAGCTGGAAGGAGTTGGTGCTCTTAATAAGTTGGCAGATAGACCGTGAAATCCCATCCAAACAGCGGGAACAACTTGGCTTCACAGCGTTGCCTTCATTCAAATTCATGGCAGAGTAAATCACCACCATTTGAAGTACCACAGAGCATGTATGAGCATGGCAGGCACAGAAGGAATTACTGGAGGCACAGATCCAGCTTCGTGTGGCAGGGTTGCTGAAATCCACTTTATTTACTTTTGAACCATTCAGAGGAAAAAAAGAGAGAAAGAAAATACAGTAGAAGCAGATGTTCCCTTTTCAATAGTTTCAGCAAACACTCGGGGCCTTGGCCATAGCTGCTTCCCGTGGTCCACACAAGCTGTCCTTATGCTGCAGTTGGTGGCCTGTTGGATAGCAAACAACATGGGGAGATCGCTCCAAGGGCATTAGGGGTTTGGATCTTTCTGTAAATCCTAATGTCTGGGGGAAAGAATCTTTGAGCCCCAGTTAAGAGGAAATGAAGTTAAGATCCTATGATCTTGATTAAGGAATCAAATTGTCTTCTCAGCTGTTACGGGCTAAATTGTGTCCACATCCACCACTTCCATTCATATGTTGAAGCTCTAACCGCCCCTAGTATCTCAAAATGTGGCTGTATTTGAAAATAAGGCCTTTAAAGAGGCAATCAAGTTCAAATGAGGCCCCTAGAGTGGGCCCTAATCCAGGCTGACCGGTGTCCTTGTAAGAGATTAGAACACAGAGATATCAGATGTGCCCTCACAGAGAAGAGGCCATGTGGGGACATACCCATCTGCAAGCCCAGGAGAGAGGCCTTGGGAGAAACCACATCCTGAGGACTTCCAGCCTCCAGAACTGAGAGGAAATACAATTCTGCTGTGGGAGCCCCCAGTCTGTGGAGCTTTGCTAGGGCAGCCCCAGCAGACCGAGGCGCCGGCTCTGATCCTGCCTACTGCTCAGCATCACCTGCAACTGGGCAGACGGCCTGTGTCCAGGCAGCAAGAGGTCAAACATACTTCTTGAATGATAAATGAATAAACGAATGGAGGAAATTGACATTCCTCTCCTCCGGTTTCCTTATTTCTCTGAAATAGGCATAGTTATAGTAACTCTGTCACAGGGTTGTGGTGGGAAGTACCTGTCAAGTGCTTAGGATATTATGGCTGGCACATGGCAAAACCCAAAAATGTATTTGCACTGATGACATTTACTATTAAGCTTGATATTGTATTTCATCTTTTGGTGGCTTTAGAGACAATGATCTTTGAAGTAGTGGGGTACATTCTTGGGCAACATAAGGATTTTACTGCATGCCTTTCCAATAGCACTCGGGTTGTTTTAGTCTATTATATTTAACTAGAGGCCCGGTGCACGAAATTCGTGCACTGGGGATGGGTAGGGGGTCCCTTAACCCAGCCTGTGCCCTCTCGCAGTCCGGGACCCCTCCCTCCTTACCGCCCACCTGCTTGCTGCTTCCTACCGCTCAGCTTGCTGCTCCTTAGTGCTGCTGCGAAGCCCTTGGGTCTGCTGGGTGCCGGGCAAGCGGGTTTGTGTCTCTGATACCCCCAGCAGCCCCAGCACCTTGATGGCAGGGCTTGGGTGCTGGGGTTGCGGATCTGTGTCTTCGAACAGGGCCCCACCAGCCCCAACATCAAGGTGGTGGGCCTTAGGGCTGCTGGGTACAAGCCCTCCCAGCATGTTTGTGTCTTCTATCAGGCCCTCAGCAGCCCCAGCGCCGAGGTGGTGGGCCTTGGGGCTGCTGGGTGCCTAGCATGCAGGTTTGTGTTTCTGATTCTGCCCCCAGCATCCCCAGCTCCATGATGGTGGGGTTTGGGTCTGCTGTGCCGGGGCTGCTGGGTGCCGGGCCTACTGGTTTGTGTCTCTGATCAAGCCCCCAGCAGCCCCAACACCGCCTCAGCAGGGCTTGGGGCTGCTGGGTACCAGGCTCCCCTGTGTGTTTGTGTCTGTAATCCGGCCCCCAGCAGCTCCATGGCCCCAGCACCGCCTAAATAACTTAAGGGAAACTTTATTTAGTCTTCTTTTAAAAGCAATCTAGTTTAAAATTGAGTTGCAGTTAAGAGAGAACAAAGAACATGGTACCTAAGAGTGAGATAGACAGAGGAGAGGCTGGGCACTGGTCAGGGGCTTACATGCCAACTGTTCTCCACCTGGGAAATGATGTAAAATCAGTTTCTTTAGTTTTCTGCTCAATGATCTTCTCCAGCGAGTGGAGTGGCATCTGCTCGCTTCTCCCTGGGGCCTGGCGTGGTGGTCGCCTTGGGGTCTGGCTGCACTCCAGCGGGATCCGCATGGGCCTGCCTGCTCCGCCTGGCCCTGTCCGCACGTTGCTTCCTCTGAGTCTTCCTTGGGCGCAGCCCCGGTCCATCAGCTCCTCCTGTGTCTGCACCGCTTCCACAGGCCAGGAAAGAGGCCTACACGGAGTTCAGGTCGGCAGGGAGCTGGTCCTCTGCTTTCAGAACCTTCGGGATCTCCGCTTGCAATTGTTCCCTTCCATGACCTTCCTTCCCTACCTCTGGCATCTTCCCGGAGCACTGCATGCCTGGCCTCCAGCAGCAGGTTGTCTTTGTTTGGCTTTCAGAGCAGCCTTCAGGGCCTGGTGGCCGCACTGTGGCCCTTCCCCAGCAAGTCCTGCTGCACCAGGCGCACGTGGGCCCCCCCCCCCCCCTCCACCGGGCCCTCCAGGCATGGCCGCTCCGAGCTGTGCTCAGGGCCTGGGAGTTAAGCAGCAGGGTGGTTTGATGCAGTAGAGCTGGGCCAGCTGGGTCAGCTTCCTGTGCTGGGCAGAGATGGGGGGTGGGGGGGGGGGGCTCAGGCTGGACCCTGGGGAAGGCCCCTAAGGGCAGCTCTCTGCTCATCCTGGTGGGCCTTTGGGCACCCCCGCCCCGCAGGTGGTCCTGCCCTCCATCTCTGATAGCTGGGAGCCACTGCCAGGGCTTGGTGCGCCCCCGCAATTCCAGCGGGGCCCAGCTTCCTGAGGGGAGCCCTGAGTCCTAGTGCCGGTGGCTGTGGCAGCCAAGCAGAGTTCCCACAGGCTGCAGCGGGGGCTGGGGGCGCCCCCTGGGTGGCGGCCCCTGCCAGCAGCTGCAGGAGGCAGGCCTCAGATTTGGACTTGAGCAGGTGGGGCAGGAGGGGCAGCAGCTGGACAGGGGTGCAGCAGGGGAGGCAGGGGAAGGGCGGGGGTGAAGGGGCCTGTGGTAAATCTAGGAGCCAGGGCGCTGGCTCCACCACAGGGGCTGGGGTCGCAAAGTCTTGCAAGGAGGTGGGGGAGAGGGTGCCGTAGGCGGAGTCCATGGAGCAGGAGCTGCCCTCCCCGGGGCCCAGGACCAGCAGCTCGCTGGTCAGTGTGACAGATGAGGCGGTGGTACTGAGGGACATCTCGTCCGACTGGGAGCTGAAGGGGCCGCCCTCGAACTCGGGAGAGGAGAGCGTCTCCCGGGCTCCAGCACCACCATGGCCAGGGTCTCTGTGGAGCCGTCCGAGGCGCAGTGCTGGGAGTCCAGGCTGTTGCTGCTTTTGCGCAGGATGGTGGGGGAGCTGGCGGCGGAAGTGCTACTCTCCCCACCCTCCTCTTCCTCTTCCTCCTCCAGGCTCTGCAGGTGCTGCTGGCTGCCCGCGTGCTCCTGCACATGCAGCTGCTGCAACTGGTTCTGGGCATTGTGAATGGAGTCCACCCAGCCCCGGCACAGAGCCTGCCCGCTGGCCTGGAACGTGTAGGCCCCCATGGCGCTGTGGAACTCGTTCAGGTAGATGAGGAGGAAGGAGCCAGGGTCCCGCAGCTCCCAGCACATGATCTTGTCCACCAGCAGCGGTGGCCTGATGACCTTGGTCCCCTCAGCCTCCTTCACTGCCTTGGTCACTGAGAGCAGGTCCGTGAAGAGGAAGCAGTGCACATCCATCTTGCTGTGCTTTCCCTCCTTCATCCTCAGGCTGCCCTCCAACAGCAGCTGACGCGTCTCCTCCGGGGAGGCACCAGGGATGGGCGCGGTCAGGTCCAGGTGCAGAAATTCCTTCAGGAGGTTGTCCACCTTGTCGTTGCTACCCTCCACCACCTCGTAGGCGTCCATGCGGCTCACCACGGCCACCAGCTGCTGCCACATACACGCGTTCACGTGGTGGATGAAGCGCTCCACGGAGCTGATCATGGTGATGACGGCCTCCTTGGCACGCGGCTCGTCCATCTTCCTCAGCACCGACTTGAGCAGCAGCGGGTACTGGGTGAGCCGCTGGTGGGGCTTGGCGAGCATGTCGCTCAGCTTCAGCCGCTGCACTGCTGGTGCTTCTCAGCCCACATCATGTAGGACTGGAAGAGGTCGTTGTCGTGCAGCAGGCTGTGCGTGTACTCCATGCAGCCCTCCTCCTCCATGCAGTACCGGACGTAGGGCTTGAAGAGGGAGCCGAATATCTCAAAGCCTTTGAGGAGGTCCCGGCTGCAGGAGCGCCCGTGTGCACAGCACCTTCTCCACCATCGGCGCCATCACGCTGCCCCACAGCCCGTGGTGCAGCCGTGTGATCTCGGGGATGTTGCTGAACAGGAGCGGGGTGTGCAGGTGTCCCGACTCCTCCCCAGGGCGACCCGTCACCCGGGAGTCCCCGCCGCTCCATTCACCCCCTCAGCCAGCGGGGAGTGCCCTCAGTAGGTCCACTGCTCTGGGCGCTGAGGAGGAGGAGGCCACAGAGGGTGAGGCCCTGAAGCAGGAGGAGGCTACGGAAGACAGGAAAGGAGCCCAGGACTCACAGCAACCCTGCCACCACCCTGCATACGGCTGGGGCCTGCACCCAGGAGTGCCATGGCTGCGGCAGGGCCACTGGCTGGGCTTGGAGGTGAGTCCTCCACGCACAGTCCCAGCAGCCTGCCTGGTGTGGGTGGGGATTTCGGGTCACCTTGAGGGAGACTCCGGCCTTTCTCTGCTCCTCTCTTGGTGGAGCGGGGGGGACTCCAGCACTGAGGTCAGAGGAGCCACCTTCCAGCCCTCAGGCCACTTCTTGGTGTTGGAAGTTGAGCCATCGGCCTCTGCCTAGGACCGGACCTCTGCACCCCCAGGGTGCATAAACACACAGGGCTTCCATCAGTCTTCACTGATCCCAGGGGTGAGGCCTCTCCGCTCCGCTGATCCGGGGGCCAGGAGGCCTCGCTGCTCTGTGGCTTTGGGGCTGTTTGGCTTTACTCCACCACTTGGAGCTTGTGTATGCAAATTAACCGCCATATTTTAGCTTCTATAATTGAAACATTGTATCTTTTGGTGCTGTTGCTTCAGGAGCTCAGAGCCTGGCGGCAGGCAGCGGCAGGCGGGGAACCTTGGCTTCCTCTATCACTGGGGCAACCAAGCCTCCTGTTTGCTTCAGCTGCCTGGCTGCCGGGCCATCTTGGTTGGCAGTTAATTTGCATATCGCCCTGATTAGCCAATGGGAAGCGTGTTGGAGGTACGGTTAATTACCATGTTTGTCTATTATTAGATAAGATTGCTTTGTGGACCAGAAAATCACAGAAATTAGAAGTGGATGAGTCAGTTCCCATCACATCTGGTTCTTTCTTTAACGGTTGGATTAGGTTATTTTATAACAATTTGGGGCGGGAATGGACTGTAGGAGGAACAAACTGGCATTCCTTACTTTTCCCCACTCTCCAGTCCTAGCAAATGCCTTGGACTCAAAACAGGCAGGACTTGGGCCTGGATTGTGCATTGCAGGGTAGGGTAGGTCAAGTTCGTACAACAATGCTTGAAGTATAATGAGAGATAAAACATTCACAATTGTTGTCTTAAGTCTTCCACTATGAGCTAGATTTTCTCTGTTGAAAAATTTCCTGAGCTTCATGTGATTACCCTTATTATCCTCCCCTCAGTAATAGTCTCCCACAGTAAAAATTAACAGAGCCCATTTTTGTTCCTTCTCTCCATTTCCTGGGTACAGAGCCAGCCTGCTGCATGCTGCATTAACCATTCAAACCAGCCTCAGACTTGAGCTGCACTGAAAGTGTTTCTAATTTCAACCTGTCTGCCTTCCATGAGGCTTTGTTTATGCAACGGGCACTGTCTCAGGGACCCGTGGCCCCTCTGCCATTTCCGTTTCATCACTGCATTAGTATTAATTTGTGATTTCTCACTGTTGATTTACTTGTTGATTTGCCCATATCCTGCAGCACTTTTAGGTCAGGAGCTCCTGGAGAGCATGCTGGCGTCATTGCATTTTCGGTAACCTCTCCCCGTGTGTGAGCAGAGTGCTTAATACTTAAGTGAAGGGATGGGAGGTGCTGTTCACAGGTCCTTTTCTACCTTCTACCCTCCTGCCCTCAGGGTCACCTCTATTCTTTATTTCCTCCCGTTGCTCATTTCTTTCTGAGCAGTAAGTGTAGCAAAGCTCACTGAGATCAACAAGTATGCCATTGAGAGGTAAGGCAGAGAGGGAGAGTGTTTTACATTTTTTATTTTAAAATGCTGTGTGCTGCCAGAAAAAGTAAACAGGGTGGGGAACACATCACACATCCTGATTTCTTTTTTGAAATTAAACTTATTGAGTGACATTGGTGAATAAAATTAAATAGGTCTCAAGTATACCATTCTATATTGCATCATCTGTATATTTGCATTGTGTGTTCACTACCCAGAGTCAAATCTCCTTCCATTACCACATACTTTACCTCCTTTACCCTTTTATACCTCTTCCCCATCCTCCTTTCCCTCTGGTGATCACCATACTATTGTCAGTGTCTAATAGGATGATTAGTTTGCCTGTTTTTGAAATTTATATAAATGAAACCAAACAGAAAGGCCTATTTTGTGCTTGGCTTCTTTGACTCAACACTACGTTTGTGAGATTTACCTATGTTGTTGCATGTAGCAGTAGTTTGTCCATTTTTGTTGATGTATAATATTCCATTGTGTGAATACATACCTTGTTCAATCTCTTTACCTATTATACTTACAGGTGGTTTCAGTTTGGGGCTATTATGAATAGTGTTCGGAATACTACTGCATGCTTGTTGTTTTGTTTATATTTCTGTTAAGTATATAACTCAGAGTGGAATTACTGGGTCATAAAATATACTTTGTTCAGCTTTAGCAAATTTGGTTAAACATTTTTCCAAAATGGTTGCACAAATTTACATTCCCACCAGCACTGTATAAGCAGTCCCATTATCCCACACTTGGTACTGTCTGCCTGTCATTTTAGCTATTCTGGAATGTGTGTTATAGTTTTGTTTTGAGATTCAGTGGTTTGGAGTAAATTCTGATGCCTAGTGCCAGATAAATCTATCAACCTGGAAAGATATAATAAGTAAAATGAAATAATACAAAAGGAGTATGAGGCACTTAAAGGGCTCACACTAAACTTGGGAAGGTAAGAAATTTAAATATGACCCTAACATATTTAAAGTAAAGTAATGAAGTGTCTGGGACCAATGTTTCCCTCTTTTTTTCTAATCTTCACCCAAGGATATGTTTTTATTGATTTTAGAGAGAGAGAAAGGGAGATAGATAGATAGATAGATAGATAGATAGATAGATAGATAGATAGATAAAAACATTGATCAGTTTTCTCCTGTAAGTGCCCCAACTGGGGATCGAGCCCACATCCTAGGTATGTGCCTTGGCTGGGAATAGAACCTGCAAACTTTTTGGTGTATGGGAGGATGCTCAGACGGACTGAACCACCCTGCTGAGGCTAAATGTTCTCTTGATGTTTGTTGAATGTTGGGTATAAATTGTTCAAAACAAACGGTAGGATCAGTCCCTGAACAGAGAGAGGACAGATGATAGAGCCCTGGTGCTGAGAAAGGGAATGAAATGGGACTTCAGCTGGGCCTTTGGTGTAAGATGTTTGCAGGTGAAGAAAACTCTGTGAGTGGGTGTGCACATTTGTGCATGTGTAACACTGAGCTAATATTTTATTATCTACAATTACCTAACTTGCTAACCCCTTGAGAAGAGTTGAGATTATGTCAGAAACACAAGGTGCAGGGATCAGCTCATTGAATGTTTCAAAGGATGAGTGCCATCCTTTATTTTTCAAACTGTCCTCTTCTCTCTTGCATTAGCTCTGACTTCAGACATTTAGAACCAGAGCAAAATGTGCTTTGAAATTAGGGGGGAGGTTTAAAACATGACTTCTGTTTTGTTCTTAACTGAGTGGGGAAATGAAGTGTGCAAAATCTATTTCTCACCTCAGATTTCAAAATAGTAAAGTAAATCCCTCATTTCTTATAGACATTTAAAAAGAAGAAATGTTATTATAATCATATACCATAGAAAGGTCTTTATGATGCTTTTATCTTCGTTGGCATTTTTTTTAACTTGATCTCATAAATAGGAAATTTGACAGAGAAGGCTTCTCACCTCCAAATGCTAATTTTCACTTTTTGTATTTAGAAAACAATACTTTGGGCAACATCTCCTGCTAAGAAACTACATTTCCCAGCTTTGTTTATAACTTCATGAGTCCATAAAATTAAATTCTGGCCAAACTAATATAATAGAAGTACAATTTCAGTCTTCTAAGAGACAGTGGCATTAAACTTCTTCCTTCCTGCTACCTGGAATATGGATATAATGGCTGTAACTCCAGCAGCCACTTTGCCATGAGGTAATCTTTTGAATGGGAGCGGAATATAAAGCAAGAAAATAGAGCATGCAAATAGAGGGAAAGTTTATTCATGAATACTTTGTGCAACTGCCTTATCCTGCTGATTTTCAGTTGTCTTTTATATAAAAAATCCTTGTGAGTTTTAGCCACTGCAAATTAATCTTTGTTGTTAGCAGTTGAACATGATTCCCCACTGATGCAGAGCGGAAGAAATGTGTAATCCATACTTTCCCAACCTACAGATAAAATACAACAACACATTATGCTCATTATGGATGTCCAGGCCAGCAAGCATCAGCTCACACAAGCTGGGAAGAAGCCCTATGACATGGATGTGACAAAGGTCGACATCTTGAATTCGGCCTGGTGGAGAGAAGATGGCGTCTGTCCAGCTGGTTCAGTATGACTATGTATGATGTTTTGAATGTTGTCAGCAAAATGGGGATCATCTAAACTGAGTCCAGCTGGCTAATTCTAAATATAAATTTCTCCAACATAAAACAAGAAAAAGATGGCCCTAATAGTATCTCCTTTACCTTCACTCTCTACAATGTGAATTTACCATTCCTATATCAAGAAATGGAATCTAATTTCCTTCCCCTGAATCTAGGCCGGCCTTATGACTAACTTGTAACCAACGAGAAATTGCTAAAGGCTTTGTTGTGTGACTTTTCAGGCTGCTCCAAAAAGGTGATGAAACTTCCACCTAATTTTCTTAGGACATTTGGTCTGAGGGAACCTGACCCCTATGTAAGAAATCCAGCTACCCACAGACCATCAGGCTGGGAACACCATGCTTGATGCTCCAGTTGATAGAACCATGTGAGGGCAGCCTATTAGCCACTCCTAACCACCAAACATGTGAGGGTAGACCAACCCATCCACCAGCTGAGTCCCACTGAGTGAAGAAATACCCAGCCGTACTCTGACTGAATTCCTGTCCCACAAAGTCCATGAGACATAATCAAATAGCTATTGCTTTAAACCACTAAGTTGTGGGGTAGTTTGTTCTGCAGCAATAGTAACGGGTACATCTCCACAGTAGTTATTCACAAGAGCCTGGCAGCTCCATGGGAGCAGGTGGCCTGCCTGTGCTGCTCACTGTTACATCTCCAGTAGCCAGCACAGGATTTGCTATGTTGTAGGTGTTCAGAAAAGATAAAAGTGTCCCAAAGTCTTAGTTTAGTTTTAAGCAATATAAAGCTTAGCATTGCACAATGACTTCTGGAATACCCTGTTATTAAATGAACGAGAGATGAGCTCTTTCAGTCGTAGCCACTGGTAATGGAATCTGGCGTTTGCAATTTCAGTCACAAGGAAGTAACTTAGAACTAATTTCTTTCAGGCTTCCAAACTGACCAGTCTTATTCAGAATCTTCTACAGAAATGACAAAATGTATTATAAGTTATATTAATATCTTTCAGGAGCTGAAGTAATTTTAACACTAAATGTCAGAAAGTAGCTTCATATTAAAACTGAAAAAAACCCCACAGTGATTAAAGGAAGACTACTCAATATCAATTAGAGATGAGCACTATTTCTTATTTTCACTATCTTTTTTAATAAACTCATTAACCCATGTAATGATATTTCTGGCAGTGGATATTAGAGAAATTTACAATAGTTGAATTGACTCCCATTCACCTTAAATAAAATAGAATAGGAAAGACCAGTCTCATTTACATAATTGTTTTGGATTCCTTAGATAGAAATGATTTTCTGGGTTATCTTGTCCAAACAAATTTGCAATTGAAACTAGAGGCTTCATTCCCCCCCCCCCCCAACTTCTTTATGATAAGAATCTAAACTGTCTCATGATGCTACATCTTGCCTGAAATGTTTTATACATATCCTGATCTTTTGTTGTAAGATGATTCTGACCACCCTAAATTAGAGCATGAACGTGACATCTCTTTATTCCTTCGGATCCTTTCTCTGAAGGTATGTGAAAATGCTACCAACCATGAATTCTCTCGGCTAGGCCTCAAGATAATTACTTCTGTAGCCATTTTACAAAGGTGCTCAATAAATCTAGGATTAAATTACTCAATAAAGGTCACTCAAAAGATGGATCATATTGATTTTCCCTTTAAAAGGCAAGAGTCATCTCAGATACATGACCTCTTATGCACTCAGAAACCATCTGTGATTGGGAAACTGCTCACGTAAAACTCTTTTGAACTTTCTAAGAATTATTTCTCAGAGGGGGTTTCAATTAGTGTAAAAAGTCAGGATGGTCATGATGTATTAACAGATACCCCCTAAAGCTCAGTTTATTATTTCCTGCTAATGTTATATGATCAATTTGAACTGAGTAGGAGAGGTGTTCATTGTAGTCACTCATGGACCTAAGGGTGACAGAGGTTCCATTTATTTCCAAGATCACAAAGACAGAACAAAGGGCACATGGCAAATTGTGCACTGGCTCTTGACACTTCTGCCTGGAAGTGATGCCTAGCTAATATCCTTACACTTCATTAGCCAAAGCACGTTACCTGACCATACCAATTTCCAGAAGGTGTGGAGAAGTGCAAGCCTCTGTGCGCCTGGCAGGAGATCAGACCAGGACAGTTGTGCACAACATTAATGACTAACACTAATTAGAGGGTGACCCAGGGCCCCACAAAGAACCAAGCAATCTCTCATCAAGAGGGAACAAAAATTCCAAACTTTCTCACTCTCACTGGATATTGAGTTCCAAATGCCCAGGAGAAGGCAGTTAAAACAGAGTTTTAGATAACTCCTTTGAAAGAAATAGTTGATTTGTATTTGCAATAAGAAGATAGTACAGTGGGGCCTTGACTTAGGAGTGTCCTGACTAACGAGTTTTTTGAGATACCAGCTGTCTCTCAGCCGATTTTTTGCATTGAGTTGACAGAATAATTTGAGTTAACGAGCTCCTTAACGAGCTCGGTCTCAGAACGAATTAAACTCATAAGTCAAGGCCCCACTGTATTCTCTCTGGTAGGAGCTCTATGGCCCCCTCAGCTAACTATTGTACAATACTGGGTAATCTACCAGGCATTCTTAAATCTGAAATGCTCAGGGTCTTGCTCCCCAAAATATGGTGGGGGGCCAGCAGCATCAGTACCACCTGGGTGCTTGTTATACATGCAGATCCTCAGGCCCCCATCCAAGCTTTATCAACTCAAAATTTGAGTTTAACAAAATCCCTAGGTGATTAAAGTTTGAGAAGCACTGGAGTAGGCCACCTGGGATGTGCCTGTGAAATCAATGGTACATGATGCTGGAAATTACATAATTGAGAGCCAACATTTTTAAAAAGGTCTCTTTTTTAAATTTGGATTTTCAAATTGTCACAGGGCTTATGACTCCAAATAATTAAGGGCGTTAAAAAAAATTAACGGCGTTGAATCATAAAGGCGAAAACTCTTGTAATTAAGAATTTTATCTGCATAGTTTTATCTGCTGCACTTAATAATTTAATCTGCTTGTTAGGTGGGCCTCATGCCACTAGCATCTTATTGTTCCAGTTTTGAAGAGAAGGGCAGTCATGTGTTATTACTTTAGTGGACTTCAGGGGAGGTCAGAGGGACACTGTGCCAAGCCCAACTTCCCATCTCATAATATTGAACAGTAAGACGTCCAGGTTTCTCTCACACATCTTTAGATATCTAGTCTTCAAAGGCAAACTACTGCTTCCAAACTTTATGAGATGCATACATTATCATAGCTTATCTCAGATTCCTCCCATTTTGGGGAGAAAATGGTGTTTGTGTATGGAAAAGTACCCCACTATTAACATTAGCACAATAGTATGTCTCCAAAATGATAATAGCTTTTCATGTTTTTTTTTCTCCTAAAACAATATTTCTTTTTAAAAATATATATATTTTATTGATTTTTTACAGAGAGAAATGGAGAGGGATAGAGAGTTAAAAGCATCGATGAGAGAGAAACATCGATCAGCTGCCTCCTGGATACCTCCTACTGGGGATGTGCCTGCAACCAAGGTACATGCCCTTGACCGGAATCAAACCTGGGACCTTTCAGTCCACAGGCCGACGATCTATCCACTGAATCAAACCGGTTAGGGCTAAAACAATATTTCTTAAAAAATAAACATAAGGACTGAAATAAAATGACAGAAAATAATTACACAAAATTATTTCCTCCCTGAATTTCAGGGCTGGGGTGCTTCTTAGGAAGTTTCAGTCAATATAATCCCAACCAGCGAGGACAAGGTAAACCTGATATGGTACTCAACAATAATACCTAGATTTGTTTAGTGATGGTTGTGAAATAATTTTACTCTACGTAAATTTCTTAATGAAATCACCACCTGGAGAGAGAAAGAAAATAGAAACAAATTGTCGTACATTCTGTGACTCTATCTAACATAAATGGGCCAAAATTTATCCACCAGTTTTATGACGCATTTTTCTTTAAACCTGGCTGCATCTCAAAAATACTGCAGCGAGATACTGAAAACATTTAATGAGAAACATAAAACACGTGCAGATAAGGTAGGAAAATATATGTGCATTCATAGTCACTACGAGCTGCCTCGTTTATCATGCTTAGACAATAATTTAGATGTCTTAACACAGTTTTATTCCCAACTGTTGGTAGTAATTTTGCTGCTACCTCTAAAATAGGCGAGTTTCATCATCAATAGATAGGTAACAGTTGTCTAGAGTGTTGTAGTGCTGCTTCTGGGTTTAGTGCCATAAAAAACAAAACTGTTTCACAGGAAAGTAAATCAGGTTGCCTCACTGAAATATGAGAGACTGGACTGAGCAGAACTCCTAAGCAAATCCATTTGTTTTTCTCTTCTGTTTAAAAACAGGTGAGTTTTGGAAATATCGGATTCCTGATCTGACCCTCAAGAGGTGAATTTAATTATAAAGGGATGATGGTCCTTTTACAGCTCATCTGACCAAAGTTTAGATGTTATAATGCTCTTAATATAGTTATATAACCAGGTCATTCAAGGCATCTCACAAGGGCAGAAGAGCTCCTCTCCCCCCTTCATTCCTTTCTCAGTCCTGCTTTCAATTACTGGCTTCTCAAAACCATTTAAGAAATCACTGAGGACTAACAGGCCATTGGAAAGCCCAGACCAACTGCCCAAGGACAGAAAGGTGCACTGGTTCTGTTTAGAAAAACCTGGGGAATAGCATGTAGATCATTGCCACTGAGTTGGCCATTAGATGAGTTCCTTCTCACAGTGTAATGAATAGTAGCCATTTTTTAGTGGTTAATAGAACCCAATGTGTAGTCTGATTTGAAGTCTCTGTGTTGTTGTTTTATTTTCTTTTTCTTTCCAGGTGGAGTATCTTTGCAAAGTCCCATCTTATCCTCTGTTTGTTTTTGGCTTTTATTAATTTTATTTTATTCTTGTCAGTATTAGAGATGTCTCCCATTTTCTCCACCCAGCCCCACCCCTTTCCCATGCTATTGCCTGTATCCAGGGGTTATGCATATATGCATATATGTTCTTTGGTTAATCTTTTTCTGTTCCCTCCAAACCCCTCCCTTCAAGGTCTGTTATTCTGTTCCATGCATCTATACCTCTGAACCTATTTTGTTCATCAGTTCGTTTTGTTCTTTAGAGTCCCCTTATAAATGAGAACATGTGATATTTGTCTTTCTCTAACTGGCTTATTTCGCTTAGCATAATAGTTTTCCAGAGCCATCCATGCTGTTTCAAAGAGCAAGAGACCCTCCTTTTTCATGGCTGCATAGTATTCCATGGGTAAATGTCCCACCGCTTTTTTATATACATTCATCTACCAAACAAAATAGGCACTTGGGCTGTTTCCAGATCTTAGCTATTGTAAATAACCCTACTATGAACATAGGGTGCATATATGTTTTCTGATTAGAGTTTCAGGATTCTTAGGATATATGCCCAAAAGTGGGGTCTCTGGATTAAATGGCAGTTTCATTAATTTTTTTGAGGAAACTCCATACTGTTTTCCACAGTGAGTGTATTAGTCTGCATTCCTACCAGCAGTGTACTAGGGTTTCCTTTTCTCCAAATGCTTCCCAGTATTTGTTGTTTGTTGATTTTTTTATGGTAGCCATTCTGATAGGTATGAGGTGATACCTCATTATAGTTTTAATTTGCATATCTCTGATGATTAGTGACTTTGAGCATTTTTTCATGTGTCTATTGGCCATCTGTATGTCCTCTTTGGAGAAGTGTCTATTCGGGTCCTTTGCCCATTTTTAAACTGGATTGCTTGTCTTCCTGATGTTGAGGTGTATCTTGAGAAAGAACAGAGTTAGAGGTAACAAAATATCAGATACCAAACTGTATTACAAAGCCATTGTAATAAAATAGTGGTACTGGCAGAAGAAAAGGCATATAGACCAATGGAACAGAAGAGAGGCCCCAGAAATCAACCCACACAAATATATCCAATTAATATTTGACAACAGAGGTAAGAGCATACAATGGAGTAAATGGTGTTGGGAAAATTGGACAGGTACTGTATTTTTTTCTTTCCAGGTAGAGTGTCTTTGCAAAGTCTCACCATTAAAAAAAAAAAAAAAAATGAAACTAGACCACCAACTTATACCATACACAAGAATAATCTCAAAATGGTTAAAAGACTTAAATGTAAATTGTGAAACCATAAAAGTCCTAGAAGAAAAATAAGCAATAAAATCTCTGGCATCTCGATATAGCAGTATTTTCACCAATATATCGCCTAGACAGTGGTTCTCAACCTTCCTAATGCTGCAACCCTTTAATACAGTTCCTCAAGTTGTGGTGACCCCCCCCCCCCTCGACCACAACCATAAAATTATGTTCGTTGCTACTTTAAAACTGTAATTTTCCTACTGTTATGAATCGTAATATAAATATCTGATATGCAGGATGTATTTTCATTGTTACAAATTGAACATAGTTAAAGCATATTGATTAACACAAAAACAATACGTAATTATATATGTGTTTTCCGATGGTCTTAGGCGACCCCTGTGAAAGGGTCGTTCGACCCCCAAAGGGGTCGCGACCCACAGGTTGAGAACCGCTGGCCTAGAGCAAGGGAAACAAAGGAAAAAAAATAACAAATGGTACTACTTCAAACTGAAAAGCTTCTCCACAGCAAAAGAAACCATCAACAAAGTTAAAAGGAAATCTACTGTATGGGAAAATATCTGATAAGGGTTTAATATCCACCTTATCCTCTCTTAATAGTTATGATACGCTCTTGGCCAGAATGACTTGCATAATATAGTCAGGTTACAGCTTATTTTCAGAAAAATAGGTTAGCCATCGTCATTATCATCAAACATAATTAATTGGTCAGATGTCCATATTAGTGTGCAGGGCAGCTTGTCCTTTGTTATTCAAAAAATTTTTAATTTTGTTTATATTTCTTTTAATGTAGTAAGGGTACTCTCTCATAATTCCTTAACTGAGACAGAACTACTTACATTTCTTCTCAATTTTACATCCATATTATAAAATAATGCTTTTCTGTGATTGTTTAACATTATTTGCTACACTTCTGTGCATCTTCATAAAACATCACATTTGTTTGGTGTTGTCTAATTTTTCCATGAAGCTTCATTTATTCATTCCTTCATTCAATACATATTTATCAGCCACATTTCTAGTTACTAAAGCTACGTGAGTGAACAAAGCAGACAAAAATCCCCGCCTTCAAAAAACTTACATTATTTCAAAATATTGCAACTTTAGGCGACCTTTTAAAATAAAAATCCCCATCTTATAAGACCCATCTATTTGGTCCCTCCATGCATATGTCCAGCATTTACAAATAACATTTATGAACCATTTCTTTTGTGTCTAATCACTTTATATTGAGTGCAATTAATCCTCACAAAAACTCTAGAAGTAGTTACTATTATGATCCCTAATTTACATATGAGGAAGTTGAGGCGTTCAAGGGAATAACAAGATTAGATTCCCCTTGCAACATTTCAGATGATGCTTTACATATATTTGTCGGATGGATGAATGGGTATGTGCCCTTTTTTGGAATTCCCGTTCAGCTTGGCCTAAACACCAACAACTTGTCTTACCCTAGAACAATATAGGCATTTTGTGGGGAGATGGGAAGGATGATAGAAAAGTAATGAGTTTTGAGTGCGTTTAGGCTGATGACCTTACAGGTGTTTGGTCATTAGTCAAGTGTGGTTGCCTCATAAGGTGAGAGAGCTGGACAGCGACACAGACTCCCTCCACTTGGGGCCTCAAGCAGAGGTGTCCCTGGGATTCAAGCCCATCAGCAGTGTTGGAGAGTTCCCGCAGAGCCCAGGAACCGGAGGAGACTTGTGGGGTGCTGGCTGCCCTGAATGTGAGGTTAAACCGGGGGCAGCCAGAGCCCAGAGAAGGGCAGGCGAAACTAGGGCGCCTGCCCTGGCAGTGGGCATGGGCGGCCGCACCTGTAAAACTGTATAGGATTTGGAAAGATGGACGCTACCTTTGCATGGGTTAAAGCCGCGCGAAGTCGTGGCGGGGGAAATGAATCACTGCGCTACCCTATCCTCTCACTCTATGGCCCCAAGATTTGTTTCACCCACACACTTCCCACAGGCTCCTTCCCCTTCCTTCCCCACAACCCCTACCCACGTTTTCTCCCTGCCCGCCAGGGTGCGCATGCGCAGAGCGATTCCAGGCGCAGCCGCGGGGCATCGATCGACTCGGTGCTCGGCTCCTCCACCGATCTGCGCTCCATTGAGGCTCCTGGTGCAGTCACTTCCGGTTTCTGGCTCCGCTTCCGGCTTTCGGTTGTTACAGGACACCGGGCGGGCCTCAGGTGAGTTTGAATGAGTTCTGTCCCGCTGTTTCGGTTTCCAGGCCGCAGGTTGGCCCTCGGCCCAGCGCTCCCTTGTGGGAGCTGCGAGCGGGAAGGGGCGGCGTGGTGGGGCTGCATGCACCGGACCTGGGGTTCGCGGAAGGCTGGGCCCGCGGGCGGGGGAGGAATGGAGGCTGCAGCGCCGCTCCGGCGAGGCCTCCCATCGTAAGAGCGTTGTCTGGAGTCAAACGTGTAGGGTCCGGGACCACGGGGCTACTTCCTTGGGCTTCGGTCCGGGGCCTTGGGCGATTGTGCTTGTGTCGGGAGAGGAGGGATGATTGTACGAAGTGAAGGATGATTATTGTCCCGTTGCTGGTTCCAGCTCGCTCTGAGCTTTCGTGTAGCTCCCGGAGGCTCTATTTTGGATTGAGAGGCTTCCCCGGTGCCCCTGCAGTCGTCCAGGCAACCATCCAACCTACAACCATCCAACCTACCCTGAGCCTCCCCTCTGGTCATTTCCCTCCTATTGGCGACCTCAGGTTTCAGATAAGCGGGACGCAGGTCTTCGAGAAGCCTGCCTTTTTAACGTATTGCCCGCACAAGCGGAGCCCCTGTCCGCGGGCCCTTTCCTTGCCAGTCATCCTGTGCTCTTCACATACTATTTGTGAAGTTAAAGGATATGTGGGACGGCCTAGGGAACAAAGCAAGGTCAGAATTTGCAACTCAAAACGATGTGAAAGATGAAATATTGAGGTGAGTGTGGAAGAGGAGTGCGGAGACCAGAAGGCAAGGGCGGATTTCCAGGCCTGCGGCTTATTAGCCGCGTGACCTTAGGCAAGTCCCTTCATTAACCTTTAAGGGCAGCGGCTTTAGGCGCTTACTGCCCAGGCAAGAGCTGTGCTGGGACTTTGCCTCATTTAGTCGCCTGAGTTCTCCCGGCTAAATGCTGTTGACCACCATCCCCATTTTACAGATGGGGACCGGAGAGATTAGGGGACTTTCTCCCCAGTCACGCAGCTAGTCAGAGGCACAGACTGGGTTTTAATTCCGATCTGGCTGATACTAGAATCTGAGCTCTTAATACAGCTCCATCCCTTTGTTTACTTTTTAAAGAATACATTTTATTGATTTTTTGCAGAGAGGAAGGGAGAGTGATAGAGAGTTAGATGCATCGATGAGAGAGAAACATCGATCAGCTGCCTCCTGCACACCCGCTCCTGGGGATGTGCCCGCAACTGAGGTACATGCCCTTGACCGGAATCGAACCTGGGACTCTTCAGTCCACAGGTCGACGCTCTATCCACTGAGCCAAACCGGCTAGCGCTCCATTTCTTTAATTGGCTTAAGATAACTGTGGAGTGAGGACAATAAGTGATGATGTGTATTGATTAGTAACAGATATGAAAGTGCTGTGTAAGTGTACACATGAAGTAGTAGTTCTTGGCAAACTTCATTAATGTTCTAAATGGTTTTTACTGGCTGTACATTTGCTAGTTTCTTTTTCATTTTTCTTCAAATCTCGGGGTTTAAATAATTTAAAAAGAAAAGTTGTTTTATTAGGCAGATGGAAAAACAATATCACTTGGTTATAAGTGGACGATAAGTATAAAATTTATTGAATAAAGTAATGTTAAAAATCTTACTAGGTACTAGTGCTCCACCGAGCATTATTCTCCTTTTGTTTTGTTTTTTTAAAAAAAAGCTAGCAAGAGTTGGAGAGCTTTAAAGACTACTGCCAAACTGAAGTTTTCTGGCATTAGGGAATGAAGGAGAACTGAAAAGTTAGTAACACTTGTGTTGTGTCCTAATGTCACACCAAGAGTATAAGTCTTCCCTGTTTGTAACAGAATATTTACTGTCTCTTCAGGCTGTTTGGACAGCTTAACCCAAAAGATGGATATCAGACCAAACCATACAATTTATATCAACAATATGAATGACAAAATTAAAAAAGAAGGTGAGTGTGCTATAAAAAGATTTGTTCATAGCCAAAATGTGTTTAATTACTACTGTCTTAAAAATTGTACTGCTTCATGGGACCTTTCCCCCTCTCCACGTGGGAGTCTGTCCTTGTTCATAAATCTCCACCTTTGCTGCCCCCCCACCCCCCCAAAAAAATTGTACTGCTTCAAAACTTCTCATTTAGTTATCTTTCTCAGTGCCCGAAATTTTGGTTTATCCAACTATTGAGTAAGGATTTTAAGGCTTAAAAATAAAAATAGGTAAGGGCTGAAAAATGTGTTGAATCTATTTTCACTCATAGATAACATGATTTCAAATAACGTTTTAAGTCAGAGAGCTTTATAGTCTGATATTATTAAAATGTATAACTGTATAAATGAATACATGAATGGTAGGGAAGCACTTAATTTAGTGTCGTTTTATGAAGAACTTAGTCATTGTTTCATTCACAAATAAGTTGTTTCCTTCTAATTTTACACAGAATTGAAGAGATCCCTGTATGCCCTGTTTTCTCAGTTTGGCCATGTTGTAGATATTGTAGCTTTAAAGACCATGAAAATGAGGGGGCAAGCCTTTGTTATATTTAAAGAATTGGGCTCATCCACAAATGCCTTGAGACAGTTACAAGGATTTCCATTTTATGGTAAACCAATGGTAAGTTGATTTCAGTATTTTGGCTTTAATCTCTACTTATGGTATATAGTAGATATGTAAATATACACTTGAAACTATAGCTATTGCTTTCTGCTTTTAACTGTGTGTTGGAGTTTGGGTTTGTTTTATTTATTATAGAAACTATTAGAGTTTATAATTTACTTCTTAATTTATGACAGTTCATATGGACAAAAACAAAATAGCTTGAGATGCAGAATATTTTTTAAAATAATGGCAGTATAGGCAACATTCTTATTTGAAAATAATTAGAAATTAATAATAAATTAGAAGATTAAAAGGAAACCTCCATTTATAAACTTACAAAAACCATGGGTCAAAGAGAAATCTAATTTGTTAGATATAGAAAGTTTCAAAAACGCCATAGTAAAATATTACATATCAAAAACTATGCAGTCTAGATAGAGCAATAAGGAAAATTCAGACTTAGATTAATAGGTTTTATTAATAAATGAAAATGAAGTACTTATGCATGGAAAATTTTGAGCTCAGCAGTGACATAATGTGGTTCATATTTAGCTGCTGGATAAAGATTGGATTGTGGGAAGGCCAGAAGGAAAGTAGTGAACTCAATTAGGAGACTCTTCGTGTAAGTCCGAGATGATAGAGGATTGGATCAGGATGGAGACAGAGTGTAAAGCAAGGGGTTCTACTTGTGTGAGTGAGTACACAGGACCTGGATTCCAAAGTGATTTTCTTCTGGAACTGAACTGTGATGGGAAGGCCCAGCATTTAAAGGACCCAGGTCCTCATTCTGGTTCTGGCATTAACTAGTTTTGTGCCTGTTTTCAGTTTCACCACCAGTAAAATGTAAGCAGTTTGGATATTTGTTGGTTTAATTCAGAGTTCAGCAAAAGTCTATAAATACCAGATAATAAATATTTTAGGCTTTGTGGGCCACATATGGTTTCTGTTGCATATTGTGTGTGGGTGGTGGTGGGGGGTGGGGATGTATCAACCCTTTAAATTGTAATAAAATAAAAAGTCTTAAAGTCCTTTATTTATAGGCCATACAAAAACAGGCCAAGGGCTGGAGTAGACGTGCAGTCTGTAGTGCAGACCACTGACCTAATCCCTTTTATTTTATTTTACCATCTGGCACAGAAATGTTAGTTGCTTATCTAGGTTATACTTAATATAACCTGTGACAGCATCGGGACTTGAATGCTAGTCTCCTGACCCTCGGTATTAGGATTGTTCTTTTCCTGAACTAGGAGTCAGCATATTAACAATAAAGGGTCAGGTAGTAGGTACTTTTTTAGACTTTATAAGCCAGCTGATCTCTGTTGCAACTACTTACCTATCTTGATAGCAGGAAAAGTAGTCCTAGGTGGATGCAAATGAATGGGTGTGAGTTTGTTCCCTGAAGACCTAATTTACAAAATCAGGCAGTGTTGGCTGTGCTCAGTAGTTTGTAGATCTATACCAGTGGCTCTCAACCTTGGCTGCACATTAGAATCACCTGGGAATCTTTTTAAAATCCTGATTTCTGGGCCTCATCCTCCGGGAATTCTGTTTCTTTGTTACTAATGTTGTGGCCCCACCCTATAACAAAGAAACAAGGTTGCGAACCACTGATCTATACCACACTGTTTGATTGAAGAATGAGACTTTTGTCTGTTACTAGAGCAAATTTTCTTCTCATCCTCTATCCAACTTCCCTTTTCCCATCACTTCCCACCTGGTTGGGCACAGTTTGTGTGGAAAGGCCCATCTGTGAAAATGGATTGTGTCTACATATCCTAGTTTTCAGTAAATTGGCACTTCCTGAAACTAGCTTATCTAGTAGCATGAAGAAAGAGCATAATTGAGATCTCAGTTGGCAGGAGCATAGACTGGGTTTTAGCTTAGATCTAAAGTTACATTGATATGAAGGGGCCGTTTTTCCTTCAGGGGTTTTAGGGCTGCTTTGCTGAGTTGAGATGACAAGTTTGCATGTTCCTGTTACTCAGATCTGGGAAAGCTGGAAATTATTTGCTGTATTTGGTACTACTTCACCTTGTCAACTAATTAGTTTAAAGTCAATGGGAAAAGTCCATAGACTGATATTATATAAAAGGTATTTAGGATTTCCATTCTCTGCCTTCAAGAAGGTAGCACATACCTGCTGAATTTGCGGCATCCTGGGAGAGGGAGAAGAACATTCTTTGAGCCATCTTGTTTGTACTGATTGAGTTGGCTATAGTTGCTCTTCATACCAATCAGAAAGTGAGCAAAATTTGCCATAACTTAGAACTCAGAGCAAAATTATTCTCCGTGATTCAAGGACATTTGATCATTTAATGCCAAACATACCTCAATAAAGTAGAATCACCCTAAAGGGCTTCTGTGGCGAAACCTTTGGTTTAAATGTAAACCTTGCCTCTTCTCAAAGCCTTGGGTGGGCTTTTACCCTTTATCCATATTTAGTCTCGACCAGGGTTTTTCAACACGGGCACTTTGACATTTTGAACTGAATCATTTTGTTGTTGTTGTGGAGGAGGTCTGTCTTGTTCATTGTAGAGTGTTTGACAGCATCCCTGACCTCAGCCCGCTACATGCCAGTTTCATGACAACCAGCAGTGTCTCCAGTTAACATTGGCAAAATCACCTCTGGCTGAGAACTACTGTTCTAGAACAGCCAGCTAAAAGCGATGGCTGAGATCAGAGATTGTCACAGGTGATTGTCAAAAGGACAGACACCAGAGATCTGCTCAGGTCAGGGAGAAGATAGAAGACCCAGGGAAGGGGATTGGGAGGGAACCCTTGGAATTAAGTTGTCAGAGTTAGTCTAAGCTCTCAGCCTACCTTTGGTCAAATGTTGATGTCTGAGACTAGCAGCGTTGCTTGCAGGGAAAAGTACACTTAGAGCTACTCTAGCACAGCAGCCCAGACCAGCCAGAGAATGCCTAGTGGTAGCCTGGTCCCCTGCTGTTTCCCCAGTCCATTCATCTCTAGATGAAGTGAACAAAAAGAAAAAGAATTGCTCTTGGTTTTGACAGATTTGTTGTCTTCAAACCCACACTACTTTAAAATGTCACTTGTTCCTTGCATACTGACATTGAATTCTTGCTGTATAAGACAGTTTTGAATAGTGATTTGTTGAATATCTTGTTTTTAAATTTTTTTAATCTTCACCTGAGCATATATTTTTGTTGATTTTAGAGAGAGAGAAATGGAGGGAGGGAAGGAGAGAGAAGGAGGGAGACAAATATCGATTGGTTGCCTCCCTTATGCACCCCGACCAGGGATTGAACCCAACACCCAGGTCTGTGCCCAGACCTGGAATCAAACCACATCCTTTTGGTGTAGGAGGATGCTCCAACCGACTGAGCCACCCATCCAGGGCTCTTGTGTGTTTTGATTGTTGTGCTTTGATATGCTCAGAGACAGAGTTTCGGCTCTTATGGCTCCAGGGAAGCGGTGGTTGCGGTTTTGTACACTGTAGATAACAGTTTAACTCATAGCAAAAGTTGCGGGATAGTTATTTGCATTGACTTCAGCTCTGTGATAATGCTTTAGGCCAAGACCTAAAAACTACTCAGAGTGTGGCAGCCATGCCAGTAGAATCACCCACACCTATGCATTGGAATCTGCACTTTTACAAACTCTTCCGGTAATTGGATTGCACATTCTAGTTTATGAAATGCTGTCCGAGACCGATGTTTTTCAGCGCTGGCCTGTTGTCTTCGTTGTGCATACCAGTCCTGCTGGCTGTGGCCTAGTAAGAATGAGCCAGTGGCCTGGTTGCACAAGTTGTGCTGCCACCCTTTTGTTTCCTTTCAAAGCATTTTAAGTTCAAGTTGATGCCACTATTAGTTATTTTATTTAAGAATAATAGAGCAGATTGAGAAGAAAGTCATTCCCAATTTTTGGTGCTTTAACTTTGGAAGTAACACGTTCCAAAGAACACATTTCACAGCTAACTGACACATAATGACCCTTCTACTGAGAGTCCCTGCTAAGGGATAGGTGACTTTCTCTATTCAAATGCAGTTTTCTCTATTCTTTTATTAAATGGAGAGAGGCAGTGGTACAGCTGTTTCACAGGCATGTTTTTCTCATATGAAAATCTATGGTTTTTCTTCTGAAAGCACAGTTGAATCTAACTTTGTATAAGTTGTGAATCATAGGCCACAACTTATTTTTATTTGGCACTTAGCACATTTCACAGATTCCCTTAGGGATGGGTTTAAAATTATCTTGTAGTGTATTTGGATAATGAAATTTGAAATGTTAATGACTAGTGTAAACAACCTTGAGCATAATGAAAAGTAACTTGTTTTCAAATAATTAAAACAGCGAATCCAGTATGCAAAAACAGATTCAGATATAATATCTAAAATGCGTGGCACCTTTGCTGACAAAGAAAAGAAAAAAGAAAAGAAGAAAGCCAAAACTGTGGAACAGACAGCACTGACTGCTAATAAGAAGCCTGGTCTGGTAAGATGAACAAAAATTCTTTATTTTCTGGTGTTAAATTTTGATAGGGATGTCTTTGAGGTTCATGCATGCACATCTATGAATATGTGTTTAAAGGTGGATTTTTAAGAAGCTTGGACTGGTTGAGTTCTAAAGTTCCAATATTAATGTTTAAATAAATTAAAAGATAAACCTTTACATGTGCAGATGTATGTTTGACAGTTTTATTTGAATTTGTATGACAGTTCATCATTCACAGAATATATTTATATCTATTGACTTATTTCTCAAGTTCCGCTGCCTATAAACCATATATATTATCTTTAATCACGAGTACTCCACTCAAAACCTGCTTTCTTTGAACAATTCAGAAATTCAAATTTTTAATTTAAAATAATAGGTAAAGTAAAATTATCATCCATAAGTAATTACTTTTAGATTAAAAGTGGTTAGAAGTCAGTTTCACAAAGTATAGTGCTTGACTTTTGTCTAATTGTTAAAAAAAAAGCTAAGAAAAATTGTTCCCTTGTTTTTTCTCTTCTATATTTCTTCATAACTTTAAGGCATAACTTTATGACATACTATCTAAAATTTAGGGTTAGACCTTTAAAAAATACTTGACAAGCCAAATACATGAATGTTTGAGTCAGAGCTAAGATGTAAATTCTTAAAGTAAAACTAAATGGAATAAGAAATCTGTTTAAATTAATGTTATTTTTATGTAGTAATTATAAATATAAACACATGCTGCTTTTTTTAGAGGGATTGAAATTTTTAACTGTTCCTCTTTCTTTTGTTTAGGGAGCACCAAATTCAGTTAACCCCCAAGGAAATGCAACGCCAAACCCTCAGGTAGTATTTTTTGTGTGTGTGGTGCTTTAAAATAAAACTTTATATAAAGCAGTAGCAACAACATATAACAACTTGCATGTCTCCAAAAACTAAAAATAATTCTGTCTGTAAGATATAACATTAAGTTGTATAGCACTTTAATGTAGAAACTCACTCGAAATATTTTAATCTCCTTTAGGAGGGAGAAAACCAAGATGACTTTATTCCTCACTTTGGCTAATGAATCAGTGAGGGAATCAAAATGACAGATTTTGAACTGTGAGGGCAGGGAGCAAACATTCCGTAGCCAAGGGCTGTACAGACACATGGCTCGTTTCTATTCCAGTTGGCTGAAGGGCTAAACCAGCTTTTCTAACAGACTTACACAAAGTTGTTTTCACTGAGTTGTTTCCTTTTTACCCTTGCTCTTTCTTCCTCGGCATAAATATATTTAAGTCTCCTTATATAGATAGCTTACAAACCCTTCCAGATCTCCTTGCTAACGGCCTCAGAGGAAGCCTCAATTATGTACTCATGGTTTCCTTCTTGTCTCCTAGGTGCTAGGGTCTGACAACATTCTTTTTTAAAAGTTATATTTTGTTTTTATTGTTGACATTATTACAGATGTCCCCATTTCCCACCCTCATTCCCTCTGTCCCCAGATCCCGCCTTCCATCCCTTTGGCCCTCACCACATTGCTGTCTGTGTCCATGGGGCTGTGTGTATATGTTCTTTGGCTATTCTCTTTGCCTTCTTTCATCCCATTCACCCCACCTACCTCCCCTCTGACAGCTCTCAGTCTGTACCATGTATCTTTAATGTAGAGAATTCCTTATATCACTGAGGTTTTGCTGCTCTGATTTTAAGTTATTTGCATTTTCTTTATTACCTATTTTCCTTCTTTGAACTCTTGTAACAATTATACTCTAGTTTACAAATGCCAGCACTGAATTCTCTAAGCCTTAAATTGTTCATTTAAGTTGTTCTTTATACTTTATCTTTTCCCCCCCATAAAATTAGCCAGAGAGGGAAGCTTTTTCTTATAAACAGGATGATCTCCCTATAGATCCTTAATACCTGAGGATGGGGAATCAAACAGTTTTTAATATCTAATAACAGGGCTTGTTTCTACTTATTTGTGGGTAACTAGACTCATGTACATCTCATTTACTTGCAAAAAATATTAGAAGTCACCAAATAGTGGTTCTGAATTTTCTTAAATGCTAGAAGGTAGTGAGCAGTAATGCAGAAAATTGAATATCACTGTTCTTGGGTAACAAGCTAAAGGAGGGTGATATTGCCACCTCTCTAGTTTTGTTAGGACCTTTCAATTATGTAACCCAGATGACAGAATCCTCCAATTATGACAAAATTTAAATATTGGTTTAAATATTTTTAAATACTTAAAACTGATAAGATTTATAGTTTGCCAAATTTGTGTTAAGTGATTTGAATGTCTACTTAGTTACTGTTAGGTTTATATTTATTCCTCTGGTCTTGATTTTCAGCTATAGTGTTTGATGCATGCAGTAAGTTTTCATAATCCCTAATAAACTGTACAATGAGTTTAGATTTTATGTAAGAGCCAAATGGTTTACAATATTTTTCATACTTACAAGCTAACTTTGCCTTTTTTCTTTTTAATAGGTCCCTGATTACCCTCCAAACTATATTTTATTCCTTAATAATTTACCAGAAGAGACTAATGAGATGATGTTATCCATGCTGTTTAATCAGTAAGTTTTATTATTAAAAAGTCTGTGTTCCAAGATTCTCCTGATAGGACAAATAGCACTTTCATGAGTTGAATCCATTTGTGTACCATACAGCAGTAATTTCTTACAAGCTCGTTGATTTGGTTTGGGATTAACCATGAATTAAAGTTAGTCTGCAAATTTAGCAAATAAAGACATGAATTACCACTGATGTTTGAATTAGGAATTCTAATTGATGAGTAAAACTGAAAACAAAGCTTGGATACAGTGACAAGAATATAATTAGTTTATATTAATCCTGCAATTCTTCTAGTGTTAATTATATTTTAATTATAATATTATTAATTATCTTTATCCTACTCAGGATTCTTGGTAGGAAATAGTACTTTCCAGGAAGTTGCTTGATAAGTTTAAACACAGAGTAAACATTTATATATGTATTTACATATATATAAATAATTTACATATATATAAATTGCTTTTCTTCACAGGTTCCCTGGTTTCAAGGAAGTACGTTTGGTACCTGGGCGGCATGACATTGCATTTGTTGAATTTGAAAATGATGGACAGGCTGGAGCTGCCAGGGATGCTTTACAAGGATTTAAGATCACACCATCTCATGCCATGAAGATCACGTATGCCAAGAAATAACATTTGGGAGAGTTGTCTTTAAAGGACTTGGAGTTATTTATAGTGTTTGTTTTCATAACAATTGGTCAGGCCATTCTAATAGTTGGGGCTGGAAATGCAAGTAAAATTTTTGTGTAGATTTTTAAAAATTACCTATTAGTGAACTATGAAATGTGAAGGCCTTAATTTTGTACAATAAAGTTTTATACATAATACTTCATTTATTGGCCCACTGTCCTATTGTCAAATACTTGTGCTAAGTCTAGAGCACATGTTAAGGTAAATAAAACTGTAATAGGACTAGAGGCCCAGTGCACAAAAATTTGTGCACTGGGGGGGGGGGGGCGGGGGTCCCTCAGCCCGGCCTGTGCCCTCTCACAGTCTGGGACCCCTAGGGAGATGACAACCTGCTGGCTTTGGCCTGCTCCCAGGTGGCAGAGGGCAGGCCCAATCCCTAGGTGCAGCCCCTGGTTGGGCTCAGAGCAGGGCCAATTGGGGAGTTGGTGTGCCGCCCCCTGTCATGCACAGAGCAGGGTGGATTGGGAGGTTGGGATGCCACCCTCAGTCACGCTCAGGGTAGGGCCGATTGGGGGGTTGGGGCACCGCCCGCTGTCACACTCAAGGCAGAGTCGATGGGGAGGTTGTGGCACCACCCCCTGTCATGCACAGAGCAGGGCCTATCAGGGGGTTGGGGAGCTCCCCCCTGTCACTCACAGAGCAGGGCCCATCGGGGTTGAGGAGCTCCCCCCTGTCACTCACAGAGCAGGGCCGATAGGGGAGTTGGCACACCGCCCCCTGTCACACATAGAGCGGGGCGGATCAGGGGGTTGGGGCGCCGCCCTCTATCACCCACAGAGCATGGCCGATCAGGGAGTTGGGGCGCCACCACTGTCAAACTCAGGGCAGGGCCGATGGGGAGGTTATGGCTCTACCCCATCACACACAGAGCAGGGCCCGTGGTGGTGGGGGGGGGGGGGGAGCGGGGGGGGGGGGGTTGGGGTGCCGCACCCTGTGACGAACAGAGCAGGGTGGATAGGGAGGTTGTGGCCCCACCCCCTGTCACACACAGAGCCACAGGGCAATCAGGGGGTTTGGGCGCTGCCCCCTGTCACGCTGATCCCGGTGCCGGGAGGCATATTACCCTTTTACTATATAGAATAGAGGCCTGGTGCACGGGTGGGGGCTGGCTGGTTTGCCCTGAAGGGTGTCCTGGATCAGGGTGGGGGTCCCCACTGGGGTGCCTGGCCAGCCTGGATGAGGGAATGATGGCTGTTTGCACCTGGTCACACACCCTTCAGGGTGGGGGTCCCCACTGGGGTGCCTGGCCAGTCTGGGTGAGGGGCTGAGGGCTGTTTTCAGGCTGGGACTGAAGCTCCCAACTGCTCCTTTTTTTCTTTCTTTTTTTTTAATTCTGGGCCAGCTTTAGCTCTGAGGCTCCAGCTCTTAGGCCTCCGCCCCTGAAAGCAGGTATCTGGTTTGTTTCGGTTCTCGAAACTCTGTATCAACTCCAGCTCTGAAAGCTGGTTTCTGGAGTTTTGTTTAGCGTCTGTATTTGTTACAATGTTTGAAACTGCAGGCTCAGAGGCCTGCAGCGGCAGGCGGGGAACGTTGAAGTCCTCCGTCACTGAAGCAAGCAAGCCTCATGTTAGTTTCAAGCTGCCTGGCTGCCCGCCGCCATCTTGGCTGACAGTTAATTTGCATATTGCCCTGATTAGCCAATGGGAAGGGTAGCGGTCGTATGCCAATTACCATGTTTCTCTTTTATTAGTGTAGATGTTTTTCTGGTATTGGAGCAGCTAATGAGAAACACTGAACCATTTTAGTAAAAGCAAAGGGGAATTAGATCAAGTTCTTGATTAGATTTTCTGTAATGTTATTTTGTATGCATATGAACTGGGCTGGAGCTAAATTTGATCTTAATATTCAAATAAATGAGCATAGTATTTTGCTAGTAGTAGGCATTTCACAAATCTTTTTGCTCAGTGTTGAATAAAGGCCATTTAGGAGTAACTGTACTTACTGTTTTCTGGGAAAACAGCAAAAAACATGCTGTCTATAAACTTCACATCTTGTGCTCTTACCCTCTTGAGGCAGGACTGTTCTAAGGAACACCTGTGTGGTTAATATTGAAGCTCTATTGAAAGACCTTAAGGTAAAGATTTTACAGTCTACAGTCTTTTTTGAGAAAAATAAGCTGACTTACGAAGGGCTGCCAATCCTAATCTTGGTGTTTTTTTAAGTCTCAAATATCAATGTTCAAATCTTTTCAACACTATGTTCTTTAGATTTGATTTATATCTGAGGCCATTGATTCAGGCCCCTGCTTGTAAAACCATGGTATCTAAAGAAGTGGGCAGTTTTTTCATGGATAGTACCTATTAAAGTGACTTTTTAAAAAATATATATTTTTAATCCTCACTGGAGGAGGGGAGAGGGGGAAAGAGAGAGAAACATCTATATGAGAGAGAAACAGATCAGTTACCTCCTGTACACACCCCGACCAGAGATTGAACCCGCCCCGACTGGGAACTGACTCTCCAAACAACTGAGCCACCCTGGCCAGGGCTGAAGTGACATTACTGATCATTTTTTCATATTCCTGTTTTAATATTTCCTTGAACAAAACTTCTTACCACTTAGAATTTGTATTGGTTTTGTTCTTTCAAATTCACACTTGACTATTAACAAGCCACCAGGTCACCTTCCCTTCTGCTCTCTCTAAATTATTGCTCTTAACTTTACCTCAAGCACATTTTTGTCTTTTTGTTTTCCTCTTTGGAACTCAAAGGCTTGTGTTCCCATCTTGCCTGAGTCCTCCCTTTCGGTGGCCAGCAGCTGCCATCCTCCCCTCTCTGTGGGGTGTCAGTCCAGTCTTTCTGCTTCCGACTCTTCTGCAAGTCTGCCATGAAGTCTGTGCTCTGCGTCAGGCTCTGAATTCTCTCCTGGCTAAGAATGTTCACTCCTGAGTGCAATAGCTTCGTTGCAGCTTTATAATAAGTGGTCCCTGGTTTGTTGTAAATCATAGCATCAGTACACATAAGCTTGAAGTTACCCTTCAGTTCTGTAGACTGGTAGCCGGTCTTTTTCATGGTACTAAAATCTATTGGGTGGTTAATGATCATGAAGTAGCTGGGAGCAATAAAGTCAGTCACAGGACATGAAAAGAAAGCACTTGGGTCTTCTATTTGCAACGGTCTCATCAATTGATTCAAAGAGGTGTGTGTTCTTGTTTGGCGAAGGAGCTTGGGAGGCTTCTCAGGAGGCAAGTCTAATCCTGCAGGGGTCTGGCCCTGGAGGTCTCTTTCTGCCTCATTCTCCACATGATCCTGATCTGGCTTCTTTCTGTCTTCCTTCACATGCTTCTGTGTTTCTCCCTTGAACCTGCTTTTCGTCCTCTTTTTCTGAGTTCTGTCCTTGTGTTCGTCATGATCCTTCTCTCAAAGAGGCTTGAGTCGAGCCCCAAGCTGCAGGTGGAGAGCTTGTTGACATCTTTCCCTCCTACTTGGAGGACCAGCTTCAAGGGCTTCTCGCATGTTCCTGGTAGAGGCAGGTGTTTGTCAGACCTGTGCTTCTTGCCCATGTCCCACCAGAACCGTGGTGCCTGTCCCTCGAGCCAGGCGCAGGCCCTGCAGCACCACATCTGGACAGGGCCAGATGAGGGAGGGCCCAAGCGGGCCTGAGAGAGAGCTCCAGCCCGAGAGCCTCATGATCTTAATTTTATAGAGAAGATCTATACACACCTGAACACTTATTCTAGCCCCCCCTCCCTGCCCTTATTTGTAACTTTCCACCAGTCCCATTAACCTCAATGCATTTACTGACTTGCTCAAACCTCCCTGTATGTAATCAAACTTTAGAAAGCAAGGCTTCATGAGGGAGGAAAGCGAAGGAAAAAGGAGCTAATTATTCTTTGAAGAAGACATGTTCAAACTAGGCTTTTCTGACCTTTACCCATCTGTGGGAGTGAGAGTGTCCAGGGGTATTTGGAGGGAACAGTGTTGCTACCCATCTAATATAGTGGTTCTCAATTTTGAATTTGACTTTCGGCTTTGGCTGCATATTAGAATCATCTGGGAAGCATTTTCAAACATTTTCTAATCCACGCTCCATATCAGTTAAATCCATGGTGAAACCCGTTCATCAATCATTTTTAAGCTCCTTGGTGGTTCCAATGTGAGTCAAGGTTAAGAAAGAACAAAGTAGATTTCTACCGTACAAGCATGTAATAATGATTAGATCATTCTTTCAAATTGTGTTCTTCAAAGGCAGTATAAATACAAGATAGTATAAAAGTGAAAACTTGTGAAAGGCTCCCATCTCCATTTTAAATTTTAAGGCTTGAAGTATTTTCTGTTTGGGTATTTAATAAGACTTTTGTCTTTGGAAAATGTATCCCGCAAAGACCTAATGTAGAATCTGGAGCTCTGGCTAAAACGTTTTGCTTTATTTGATTTGCCCTCTAGCAATTCTTCTCAAGTTTTAATGTTCATATTAACCCTTTGCATATCTTGTCACAACGTAGATTCAGCTTTACGAGGTCTGGGATGAGGTAATAGGGACTATTTCTATAAAGTGATGTCAAAGTTGCTTGTCTGAGGACCATATTTGGTGGCCAGACCACTGAGTCTCTGCCCTAATAATTTAGTCAGTGAATACTACTTTTGGAAGAATGAGCCTCTTTTTGAATATGATAAAACCTAGGGACTTTCACCAGAAAAAAAAATGGACATGTGCAGGTATATACCTAAGCATACTATTTCAGGGGACTCATGCATTTATTCAATGAATACTAGTTATGAGTACTAAGTATTGTTGAGTGCTAATTATAGAGTGATGAGCAAGATAGACAAGATCTCCACCTCAGAGCTTTGGGGGACAAAACACCACCAAGTAAATAAAAAAGGCATGCCACATGCCACGGTCCCATGATGGAGAAATTGGTTGGAGGAGTGCAGGAAGTGTTCTGGTAAACTGGTCTGTTTGTGGAGACATCTTGGCCAGAGACCTGAACACCACTCACTGGAGGGAAAGCATCCCAGGCGATAAACTGAGAGGTCTGAAGTGGAAACGAGCTCAGCATTTTCAAAAGACAGAGAGCAGCTGGTATGGCAGGCACAGAGCAAGTGAGGGAGAGTGACAGGAGGTGACTTCAGGGGCAGAGGCCAGATCACGCAGAGCCTTGTAGGTTGTGACAAGGAGGCGGCTTCCACCAACCCACTTGCCCAAGCCTATTTCTAGACCCTAAGGGAGCCACAGTCTCCATTTCACGAACTCCAGAGGGAGATGCTCATTTAGGAAAAAATGTCTTATGGGGGTAAAAGACTCAGAGAATACATCTGAAAATACAGAGGACAGAGCCATCCTCTAGACCCTCAGATGGGCAGTGTCTCGAGCATGGCTGCGAGGCACCACTGCTTGCTGAATTATTGCAAGTTAAAGTTGCTATTTGCAAGCAACACTTTACAGAGGCCTCTCTCTAATCATCATCCTGTCTGCCCACCACAGAATGCTAAGGCATCCCAGGCCTGCCCGCGATACTCTCAGTAGGCTTGACATCTATCTCTCTACTTCTTCAAATGGCCAATAAGGGCTTTGTATTTGCTGAGTTGTGAGAGCTTGGATGTGGCTTTGTTCAACATGTCACTCTGCTTTGGGGAGCCTATGTACAGTGTGGCAATCTGGCTTTGCGCAGTCTCCATTTCTTCAAGTGACTCAAAAGGTAATTGTCTTTGAACTCTCCTTTGTTGATGGCTGGCTTGAGACTAAACAGTCTGTAAAACAGCTGCCCCATCAGAACTAAGAAGATTTAATACTTTACTTTTTCCAGAGATCCTCTTAGATCCCTAAATTAGAGGAAGGAAAATTCACTGGGATTCTGATTTCTAATTCATTCTTTTTTTGAAGTGAATCTGAAAATAAAGAATTCAAAATCCCATTCTAATTTGAGAGCAGACGTGTGGAAACAGCACTGAACCACAGTCCTACCAGGCAGCCTTTAGATTGTGTGGTTAAGAAGGCAGCCCTGGCCTTTACTGGCCTCAGGTTTTTCATCTATAATGAAGATATTGAATTAAACAAGCTTCTAAACCAGGGCCAGCTGTATGAAAGATCCTCCCCTGAAAATCACACTGCCACCCTGTCCACACACAAACAAAACAAGGAAAACACACACACACACAAACACACACACACACACACACACACACCAATCAATCAATTTTTAAAATTCTACTGTATCGATATTTTGCTTTTCCATTTTCTCCCTTGGAGAATTATTTTGTACAAAATTAATTTGTAAGTTGAATGGTTGGCCTTCATTTTTTGAGGTGACTGCATTTGGGGGCTGGGTCGGAGAGGCACTGCTCTGAAACCTGGTCATCCACGAAGTGGGCGGGGCATCCTGACAGGGACCTCTAGTCCATAAACCATGGAGCAGAGCACTTTATGGGAGAGATGCCAACCCCAAACACTATATAAAACTAGCAACCTACTGTATGTCTCTGCTAATAGAAAGTAAACCTGTGGGACTACAGACTCTATTCTCTCCTATGTCTCCAGTGTCTACAACAGTGCCTGGCACAAGGTAGGTGCTTAGTAAATTTGTTGACTAGATGGAGCCAGGCATTGTGTTTCAACTTTGGTGGCTTCTAGCAGTGCCACACTTTCCATAGGAAAGATGCCCAGGAGCAGGGAAGGGGTGGGAGTGGCAACTCAAACCTCTAGCTTTGCTCCCTTCTTTAGGATCCAAAATCCTTGACCATTTTGAGACTGACTTTCAAAAGTCTCCGATAAAGTAGGTGGAGAAAAGATTGTTCCATTTTTCCAACCCACCCATCTCTTCCTTTCCCCATTGGTAGGGTCTGAATGTGACTCCTGTGCTACAATCCATGTCTGCCCCATGGCAGACACAATTTCTAAGAATCCTATTATGAATGACTTCTAAACTCAAGAATCCTTTCATTCACCTGTTATATAAACCGAGATAGTCAATTGGATTTGGTTATGACAAAATCCTTTGGACCAAAGATGTAGCTCTCACATTTTCAACAGATTCCTACAGGGAGCACATTTTTGCTCAGAGGTTGAAAGAATATGAGAATTGAACTAAATTTTTTTAAACAGATTTAAAATTCTCCCAGTTTTCGCAACAATGCCCTGCTGATGCAGTAAACCACAACTAAAGTGGCTTTAATAATGATGGACCAGTTGGAAATCATTTGTGTATAAAAAGAAGACATAGAATTTGAGTCTCTTTGGAAAACCAGATGCGAAGTAACCCCTGGAGCCCAGTAGCTGTTATGAAAGCAGAGGCACCTTCCCATTGGCCGGGGGGGATGTACCCAGATGTCTGGCTTTCACATAAAAGGCAGGAACCACTGAAGTCAGTTTCCACTTCCACTCAAAGGGCGATAGCATAAGCAGCAAACAAGGCGATGGCAAGACTGTTGTTACTTTTCCTTCCAGGTCTTGTGGTGGCCGTAGGCACCGTGCATGGAATATTTATGGACAAACTTGCTTCCAAGAAGCTCTGTGCAGATGACGAGTGTGTCTGTAAGGACTTTTTAAATGCCTTTTATTATGTTGTTATTAAATAATTGAAAAACTATCCACTAACAGCACAACATCTGATTGTTCTTTGAAGTGAATCTTCTCTAATGTGTATGTTTGATTGGCATTGTTTTATCCTGGTCTGTATCTCTAGAGAGTTAACCATAGGATATCTGCTTGGCTAAGGTTCTGGTTGGCTGCAGCTTTAATGCTTTGTATTTCTTACTCCCTTTGAACTGACCAGAAGCTGTGAATGGGGAGGTATTAGTCACTCTGATTTCCGAGTTTTCTGCTCTGCTCTGCCTTTTTACTATTTTAAAATCTAGGAGCCAAAAAGGTAGTCATTCAATGTTTTGTTTTGTTTTTCCTTCCAGATACGATTTCTCTGGCCCGAGCCCAAGAAGATTACAATGCCCCAGACTGTAGATTCATTAACGTTAAAAAAGGGCAGCAGATATATGTTTACTCAAAGCTGGTAAAAGAAAATGAAGCTGGAGAATTTTGGGCTGGCAGTGTAAGATGAGATTATTGAAAATATACACACATCTTGACATATGTTGCTCTTAATGTTCTTCTCTATTACCTATCTTCAATGCATTTTACATGTTTAAAACTGGCCGTTAAGAACAATGTAGAGATCGTAGATGCAAGCACAAAAATTCATGTATATTTGTTTTTATGGTATTTTGAAGAAACAATGACAATTTTATAACAGAGCCAAATGCAGGCTTATGTGATGTTTTTGCAAGAAAAACTAGTCAGATACATGGAAACTTGAGCCTCCCAAAGAGTTTGAAACTTACTAAAAGTTACTTGGATTAGCCAAGTAAAGGTATGTATGTTGGCAGTCAGTCTATGTTTCAATATTTTTAAGGAAACTTTAGCCCCTTCTTTAATTCCAAAGAATCTCCTTTTTTTAGTAAAAATGTGTAGAATGGGTCCTGGGGAGGGATAAAGCCAGGACTGACTTACTGTCCTCATCGGTAGTGCCACAGATAGATTCTCAGGTAACAAAGAATTAAATCTTAAATTCACTCAAGAATCTGTTCATTTAAATTTTTAAAAAACTGAGAAATGCAAGTCCTTTAAAATAAAATTTACTTTTAAAAATTTGCTGACTTTGTTTATTTATGATTCCAAAGTTATCTCAGGCAGCTCACAAGATTGCAGAAAATAAAGGCATGCTGAAGTAGTGAGACCAGTAAGAGACTGGGCCACAGAAGAATAGATACACAACTTCTGGGGGTTGTGTAATTACAGACCTAATTCTGTAAGTGAACTTAAAATTTCAGTCTGAGCCCCCGGGATCTGGAGTGAAGTGCAAGGCATTGGCAGTTATGTCATTCTCACTAGCAGCAAAGGGGATGCCTGAGGGTCTCTGGAGCCTCACATCCGCTTTCCCCTGACTGTTTCATTTCTGGGCACAGGTGTATGGCGATGACCATGAGGACGAGATGGGAACGGTGGGTTATTTTCCCAGGAACTTGGTGGAGGAGCAACACGTGTACCAGGAAGCCACCAAGGAAGTCCCGACCACAGTAAGTGTCTCAGAGGTGGCCAGAGAAAGACTCAGCTCTTGGCATAATGCAGGCTGGTGTTTACATGCATCATGTAACTCACAATATGTATGGAGCAAAGCCCCAGGTTCCCATGGGGACTTCTGAGACAGAGAGGTTTGGGAGAGCATCCATACCTACTACCAAGGCTGAAAGAGTATTGAACTTTCTCCACTGACCCCCCCTTTTTTTTTAGCTGAAAGTAAAGAAACCAAAATAGTATCATCTGACTCTAACTGATGGTCACATATTTATTTGCTCAAGACTTGGGCTGGGGGAAAAATATACCACCTGTATTTAATAAAGTCAATATATTCTGGTAAAATCTTTGAATACCTTATTTTTGTGGTAGCCTCCACTTATGTATGAAAAAAAATTACACTCTTTCCAATGCCCTGGGGTCTTGTAAACCCAGGACAGAAATAAAAGATCCCCTTAGAGCTACTTTGTAAGGTGGTTATTTTGAAGCCGTTCTCCCGGAGCTAACTGCTGTGCTACATAATTTCAAAACATTGCCCAGCCTAACCAAATGGAATTCACTTGTCATCATTTGTTAGCATTGAACTTGAATGTGTCAAATAACCATAAATTAAAAGTGTATTTGAGAACTTTCATTTTAAGTGATTTTACTTTAAAGTGATAATTAAGTCATAATCTTTGGGTTTCAACCTTTACTTATTTTAAGTCCAAATTAAGCTTTGATTAGGTATTATTTTAAATAAAGAATCTACATCTGTTTTCTGGCCCCACCTCTCAGCTCATTCTTTTTTTCCTTTTGTTTCTGTTCCAGGATATTGACTTTTTCTGCGAGTAAGAAATTAGACAAATCTGCAAGTAGAAAGAAAACACCAAAATTAAGGAAAAAGGCAAACAAACAAGAAACCCCAAATTCTGTGTCCCTTAATTTGGACTTTGGTTTCCAGGATTTGTTACCTTACAGGAGGACTAAGGTTTGGGGCCAGAGGTGGCAGAAAAGGAAGGGCTTCAACTCAGTCTCATTTTCTATTGGCTTGGTTTCAGCGCAAGTGGGTGATTGAAAGCAGAGGATTACTTGACAACCTTCTCTTACAGGGAGATGCATAGAGAAGATAGTTCATCCGTAGCTATTTCTGAAGAGTAATTCTTCCCCGCTGTTTGGCTCCCTGTATAAACCTGGTAGATCACGCAGGTCTTCCCTTGGGACATGCTGTTTTCTTCCTACATGACTTTCTGGAAAATTGGAATGTTATAATTTACCCAAAGGCGCTGTATCATCAGGGAATACTCTAGGATTGTTGTTACTTTTCATCTTTGATGGCTTTGGGATGTGAAGTTGTTGGTGGGGGGAGAGCTATTTGGACTCATAGATGTTTGAACTATGCTTTTAAATTTATCTTTTTAAAAAGTCTCACAAATTATTTCATCTGAATAATTTTACCCTCTAAATGATCAATTGACCCCTCTCCAAATTTTAAATATGTGTGTATACAGTGGGGGTGGGACAGTTTATAAAATATTTTTAATGAGATGGTTTCCCTTTGATATGTGCTACCAATTGGTGTTATTCAAGCTTCAAGTGGAAAGACACAGAAAAAAAAAATCTGTAGGTTATTTTCTCCTTCTGTTTCAACTTGAATTTCCTCTTCCTGTGCAAATTCCCCAGTCAAGGACGATGTGGCAAGAAAATCTGGTGAGGGACGCAGGTTGGGTAGTTCCAATTGACACATAAGTTTTCCTATATTTAACTGGAAATCTGCTTTGGCTTTGTATTACTAATGTAATTCTTTTGATGTAGTCATAAATTTGTGTTGTTTGTCAGTTTACAATGTTAATAAAAATGTCTGTACTAGACTCAAAAAAATCTCACCATTTCTGAGTTTAAATTTATTTTAAAAACATTTTTACCTCAGTGTGTAGAAAGTCGGTGCCAGGGGAGGGGGTGGCTAGAAATAGGGTTTGTTCCTCAGCTTTCTGTGGTCTGGTCATCCCACGACCATGAAGAGGGGGCCATTTAAGGTAAATTGGAGACTTAGACCCCAGGGTCATTTTTCATCTAGGTCCACTGTGACTTTAGATGAAGATGTTTTTACCAAATTATTATGGTAAATGATACACCCCTCTTCCCCCCCCCCAAAAGCCTAAAACCCCCAAACTAGTTTATTTGTTTCTATCTTACTGTATTCCATTAAAAGTTTCAGGCAGCACGTAGGGCTCTCAACACACTTTTAAGGTAAGAAGAGTTTACTCTACCTTTGTTTCTAGTTGTCTCTTGCCTGCTGGATCCCTCATTCCAGATACTCCATCAGCCCTTGAAACACCCAGAAGCCCCATTGTCCTCTCAATCTGCCCAACACCCCCATCTGTCTGGCCTCATGCATCCAGCCTCACTTTCCAACCACAGGGCTTCCAACTGCAGGCTCCCTCCTTGCCCAGCCAGCTCCTATCCACCAGAATTGACATCTACCTTGAGAAAAGGGGGCTGAGTAGTGAAGGATGAGGGTTGGGGGGGAGGGGGAGGCAATGAGGCCTCTGGGACCCATTCTCACTTGGGGAGTTTTCCTTTCTTCCTTCCCACTAAGAGCAAAGACACTTTAACAACTCAGAGAGGCTATCACCACTGACATTGTTGGTTCACAACCTCAGGAGTTCCCGGGGTTAAATCTGAAACTGGCCCCTGTACCCAGAGGGCAAGGAGAGTGGGAAGAAAAGGGCAGGTCACTCCGGTTCAGTAGATGGCAGGTTAAGAAGCTAGAGGACTTGCATACGAGGCCGCCAGACCTCGCAGTGTGACTAAGTTCAGCAGCCGTTTTTGTGTATTAAAGCTTTAGAAAACTCTGGCAGATTTCCTAGGCTTAGAAGAAAGAGAAGTCAAAGGTGCCGTTGCCTTTAGCATCACGCACCCCTGCCCCGAGATAAATGTGGGCATTTATTGCTTCTCGTGTTTATTGGTTGAGGAGACACTCGTGCCCTCGTGGATCTGATTCAATACAGGGACATATTGAGCTCATCTGTGTGGTATTTAAACAAATCTCTGGAGAAAGCGGGTATTTCAGCTCTGAGTGGAGAGAAGAAATAGGAGCTAGCACTAGGAAGAAAATCTCATTTCTTCAACCCTCAGCCTCATCTATCTGAAATGATAAACAAAATAAGAGAAAAACAAATTATACAAGCTAATACCATTCCACATTGTACCCTTGAAATGCAATTTTTGTGACTTAAAGGCCTTCCCATGCTCTAATGTCATCTCAGCTGTGTCCCCTACAAACACCAGGATATATCAGCAATTCAATCAGGAAATGACATATTGATCACATGCTTTATATAACGACCCTCTAACCCATCATTAACTGAGACAGAGAATGCTCCCCAACCCATGATTTAAATATTTTTCTAAATGGGAATGACTTTTCTGTCACACATGAGCAATTGTTTTAATCATTTTTTCGCAAGCATGCACTATCCTAAAGCCAGTGTGTGTGGGAGGTAAAAAATGAGGTGGTGCTCCTAATAGCTCACCCTGCTTTCCCACCGCTCATGTCCTGTTATCCTCCCTCTCCCCTTTCCCTAGTTGCTTCACCAGGTGAATTTATTCTGGACACAAGAACCAGGTGAGGTGGGAATGTTAATTTGAGTAATCCTATACAGACATGGAAAAAAATAACAAGTAAAACTTCTCTCCCTGCTCTTTCTCATCTTGGGTACCTTATGACTCCAAAGTTATTTAAAGATCTTTTTATCTGCTACTATATATTTTTTTCTGAGTCTTCAGATGCCACAGATGGATAATGCTCAAGCCTTAACCCCCATGGACCACAAGCACACACACTGGTTCCTGAGAACTAGCCCTCAGAGGGTCAGCAGGCAGAATGGGTCAGCTGGACAGAACCACAGGAAAAGGCAGAGGGGTCTGGGCCCAGGCTAGTTAACTTGCAAGCCCAAATCCTACTGGTACCTGACACAGAAAGAAAGAGGATCCTCGGGAAAAGGAACCAAGGATTTTTGAGCAGGGACTGTAAACCAGCACCTGAGAGGAGGTTCCCCAGAAGTAGACCTTGAGATGGGGATTTAGGTACAGTGGTTTATGAAAGAACTAGAGGCCCGATGCATGAAAATTCATGCAAGAGTAGGCCTTCCCTCCCCCAGCTGCCAGCACCAGCTTCCCTCTGGCACCTGGGACCCGGGTGGCTTCACTCCGGCCCTGACTTCGTCCAGAAGGACGTCCAGAATGATGCCCAGAAGGAGGTTTGGTCTAATGGTCTAATTAGCATGTTACCCTTTTATTATTATAGATGGCTCTGGGGAAAAGAGGAAGAGCGAGAAGAGTAGCAGGACAGGTCAACAAGGGTGCAGCCCTACAGTGCTGGTCTCTGCCTGATCCCACGGGGCCTCAGAGAGTTATCCTCAGGGGCTGCCTAGCCAGAGCCGAGGAAGCTGAGCTTCTGTTGGCCTGTTGGTCACTGATTGAGGGCTGCCATAGGGGAACATCGTCTCCCAGCAGTAATGGCCCTCTCTTCATATGGGCACAGCGGGCTTGAGCTGGCTATAGGTGCCAAGGGTACGTGACAACACTGAAAGGGCATTCCGGGGCACTGGGGTGGGGGAGCACTGACTATCTGCTGGCTGGGCACAAGCTGCGTTTCACTTCATTTCATCTTCCCAGCAATCTGTGAGCACCCGGGAGCCCTTACCATAACCTTCCTGGGACAAGTGAAGGCTACTCTGGTCCCACATTTCCTCCCAGATCAGCCTACATGGGCCCTGAAACTTCCTGGTATGGAAGTTAGCTGTAGTGAGAAACTTCGGTGAAACCAGGGTGACATCCAGTGGTGAGCTTGGGATCTGGCATACAGAGAGCTTTCTGAACCAGTCAGCATCCCAGGGTGTAAGCATCCTTCATAGTGCTCTGAATCCTTAATATCAGGGCCGCCTCCTCCAACGGACTCTGCGTACCTCACCCCTCCCCTCCAACACAATCTTAAAATCTGCCTGTCACATGGCAGAGAGAGGGCTATTCATATGCCTTTACCGCTGACCTTAAAATACATTAAACTGATTTGAAAATTCACAGGTTAGGGGAAAGCTGACATTTCACTTTCGCATCTGTTTTGCATGTTTGCCTTGGATGTGGAGCCCTGCAGAGTCTGTAGATTGTTTTACTTGACTTAATCCATTTACAGCAAAGCAGCAATAGCACCTGGAGCTCAGAGAGTAGAAGCTTCTCCAGAAAATAATTAGCAGGGCCCCAGCCTCCTCCAGGGGTGTCAGGGGGTGGCTGAAAGGCATGGGACTCAGTGCCCCACATCACTTACTAATGAAGCGTGGGGGCAGGCATCTGCAGTTAGACAAGCTGGCTTGCCGAGCACACGCTCTTCATGGCCCCACGCTGGGGCATGATCTAATTTGTCTAACAGCTGGGTGCTCTACAGGGGCCATTTGATCCCATTCCCCACCTCCTCCTGGGGACATTGGGCAATGTCTGCAGACTTTTTTTTTTATATCCTCACCTGAGGATATGATCTTATTGATTTTTTAGAGAGGGAAGATGGGAGAGAGAGAGAAAAGAAAACATAGATGTGTGAGAGAAACATCAATGGGTTGCCTCCTGTACATGCCGGGACTAGGGATCGAACCCACACTCTAGATATATGGTGCCCTGACTAGGAATCAAACCTGCAACCTTTGGTGTATGGGGCGATACTCTAACCAACCGGGCCACCCAGCCAGAGCTACCTGCAGACATTCTTGATTGTCACAATGGAGGGGGGCAGTTCTGGCATCCAGTGGGCGGAGGCCAGCGATGCTGCCAAACATCCTATAGCACACCAGAGAGCCCGACCAGGAACGATCGAGACCAATGCCAGCAGTGTCCATTGGGAAAGCCTGCTCTCTAAAGGGGGATATTAATCAATGGGCGACCTTTGAGAGAATGGCAAGTACTAGAAAGGTCAAAGCAATTACGTGGCTGTGTTTATTCTCCAATTCTGGAGTGTAATTTTTTCTTTTTTCTTTTTTTGTAATGAATCATTAGGTAGAGCCGGAAAAGCAGGTCTGTGCAGGTTTATCTCTTGACACACGAACACCACACCTTCTGCACTGGCACACAGCACAGAGACAACCTCCATCTTGCAGTCGGCTTACAAAGGGGCATCAGCAATTCCCTTTTCCCAGGATTTTAAACGCAGCCCTTTGCTTCCTGCTCTAGCTGTGCACCCTCTTACTCTGGAAGTAACATTCCCCCCCCCCCCCCCCCCGGAATGAATGCCCTTCAGCAGTTCCAGGAGGGCTGGGCTCCTGAAGGGCTGGTGCAGGATGGGGGCCTAAGGCTATTTGAATTTCTTCCCGCATCCTCTAGCTCGGCAAACTCATTAGTCAACAGAGCCAAATATCAACAGTACAACGATTGAAATTTCTTTTGAGAGCCAAATTTTTTAGACTTAAACTATATAGGTAGGTACATTGTTATTAACTTAATTAGGGTGCTCCTAAGGCTTGGGAAGAGCCACACTCAAGGGGCCAAAGAGCCGCATGTGGCTCGCGAGCCACAGTTTGCCCACCACGGCTCTAGGAGACTGCTTAATTGCTTTTCAAACAGCTATCTCGTCCTCCCAGCTTTACAGCTTCTTCCAGGAGATGATTACAATGTCCTATTATTTTTCAAGCAAAAATAGTGCTTCCTCCCCAGTCGGTAATGTATGCACTGTCAATTTCAATAGCGCCTGCTCTCTTCACCTGCCATGGATCTCTCTCCCCATCATTTCCCCCTCTTTGCTATTCTCATGCCGGTTAACCTTTCTTGGGAGAGCTTTCTAGGCACACAGTTATACTTAGAGTCTCTGTACAATTAAAATTTAACCACTAGCCCAATGTTGACATTTCTCACTTCTTAGAGGGAGAGTTTAGGTAAACATTAATAACTAAACGTGGTGTGTACTTTCCAGTGCATACTTCAGTGCTGCGAAGGGGGAAAGATATCATGCAGTCCTCTTCCATTAGAATCGTGGGTTGTTTGTTTGAAAGAGATATGTAATTGAAGACCTAAAGCCTAATTTGAACTTTGTTATTTTATCTCACACTAGAGACAGAAATGAATATCGATTTTTCCCCCCATAAAACCTAACTTAACCCTTGCTTGTTATGGTTCCTGAGCTTGAATAGGCCTGATACAATTTACTTTTTTGAAGTTGCCACTGAATTTCAGTGTACAAAAAGGAAAACACGAGTGACCTGGCAGTGCCTTTTTCAAAAACGATCAATCTGAGTAACAGGGAAGTAAAAGCTGGCTGGAATCCACACTAGAGATTAGGAGTTGGGATTGAGTACTTTCCATCCTGCACTCCCTTGCCTTCTCCCCTCCTGAGATGCCTGCAAAGAGAGGGGCATCCACAAAACACAAGAACCTAGTGAGTTGCAAAATAGCAGCTTAATCAACCACCAGGCAAGCATCCGCGGATGCCCTCTCCTCCTGTAGGGCTCCTGGGGCGGAGGCTGGCCTGGGGAGTGTGGCTCAGACGGGGAAGCCTGCCAAAGGGTTCCTAGTTCCTCCTTCCTCCAATCTCAGTTGGTCACCTGGGTCTGTGGCACAGAACTCAATAGCCAGGCACACAAACAGTGGGTCCCATTCAGCTATAGATGGAGAAATTATAACAACAGAGAGGAAGAGCAGATGCCCTCTGTACCTGGTCTATGCCACCTGCATCTCTTTGCCTGATGCCATTTATAGTCACTGGAGTTTGCTCTACTCTTCCAGGGCAGTCTGAGAGCAGCCAGAAATTAACACTTCCTGAGAGAAGCCCTTTGCCAATGACCGAAGAAGGTTTAATGTATCAGCACCTCCACCCTGGGAGGGGGTCACTCTTAGGTGTGTAGTCTACACCATCTCCCAGAGATCCCCAGTGAAACTGAGCTCGGGGTGCCTTCCTGGATAGCACACCCTTCGTGGCTGTCTTCTCCTGCCTCACTTCCTCACTGCCCTAGGATGTTCTCTGCAATCACCACCGGAAGAAATGAATTCTGCTCAGATCCTTGTTTCAGATACGTTTCCCGGGAAACCTAGACTAAGACAAAATGTGTGGCTGCGTCTGTCCTTATTGCCAGGCCCTGTCCAGAGAAGCCAAAACCAAACAGGCTGGGGGAAGGAGACCTGGCACACAAAGGTGCCGGGGGTGAAAGAGAAGGAATTGGCAGAGTTGTGTCTTCCGAGCCCAGCGGTCCCTCCCACTAGAACTAGGCCCAGTGAGTGTCTCGGATTCTGACCACTAAGATCTGCAATTCCTTCTCTATTGGGGAAGAGGCGGTGGAGGCAGAGTAGTAGAAAGGTTGGGGTTTTCCTCTCAGGTTTCCAACCCAGTCTAATAAAATTGCTAAAAGCCCAAACAAAAAGCTTCCCCTCCCAATAGCTCAGGTTTAACCCAGGCCATCCCCCTTCAGCGTGGCCATGGCAGAAGTTCCAAGCTGCCCCTGGGCAGGACTCCCAGCAAGCTCCCATCCCTGCAGGGAGACCAGAGTGTTTGTCTCTGGTTCATATTCAGAGCTTCCTGCACCCTTCCCAGCCTCCCATGGCTTTCAGATTCATCGCCGTGGGCCTTACTATTCAAACAAGGCAGCTCTGAAATTTCTGGACTTTCTGGTATGAACATGACCCAGAGCTATGAAAAACTTGTAATGCAGCCTTTTGGGTGTATTTTATTAAAAGGGAAGATTATGCTTGAAGCAAAGGTTAGGCAAACATTTGCTTAATGGCTTAGGATTCAACAGGCAGGGAACATTTTCTCAAGCCAGGAAGTTGAATAAAATGACTGCTGGTGAAGGTCAGACCACCAGGTCTTACTTAAAGGTCAAAGCATAATATAATGGAAAGATAAAAACAGTTTGATATAGGTGTGTGTGTGTGTGTGTGTGTGTGTGTGTGTGTGTGTGTGTAAAAAGGGAGACTGGTTCTAAGTGGAGATTTGTGCTTTCTTTTGAAGTTTTAAAAGTTTGTACGTCATGGAACAGAGTGGGGAGGGAAGGAGAGGAGGGTGGGTGGGTGGGAGGTAATCAACCAAAGACCTTGTATGCATATATGCATAACCCATGGACACAGACAATAGGGTGGTGAAGGCCTGGGGTGTGGAAGGGAGGGCTGGAGGGGGTCAATGAGGGAAAAAGGGGGATATACGTAATACTTTCAACAATAAAGAATAATTTTTTTTAAAGTTTATATGTCAGATTTTGAATTGCAACTTTTCTCAAAAATAAACATGTCATTGCAAAAGTGCAGCCAAATTGGCCCTCAACACAGCCTCAAACTTAAACAGGAGGAAAATGACCAAGAGTTTGGAGGAGACAACTTCTCCCTTCCCAACACAACCCAACCAAATGCCCTGCTCATTCCTGGCACCTACTCCCCCAGGCACTCCGGTTGTCTGGATTGCCAAGCCCAGCATCCCATACCCCAAGGGGACAGGCGGATTGGAGAACTGAGAGCCATTCTTGAGCCTGTTACAGGCCAGAAACTCTGCATTTCGCAGGTGAAACAAGCACAGTGCCTTCCTGCCCGAGGCAGGAATTGCAGAGCCTGGCAGGAAGCCAGGGGTGATAACCAGGAAGCTCCTCAAGTTTCCTAAAGCCCCACGTGTGGGAGATCATCAGTACTTGCAGCAGGCTCCAGGCATGCGAACTTGTCCCAGGGCCAAGTGAATGAAGAGGTGGGGATGCTCTTTGGTGCCTTCCCAAGCCTTAGCCACACTCTCCCGAGGAAATCCCAGCACCTTTTCTCATTCTCTGATATAATCTAATCCTCTCAGAAGCTTATTTGGCCTTGTTACATGGTACAACAATGGCACTCTAATATCCCTGGATTTGACACTGGGTTTTTCATGACTGAAATTTGTGGCAGGTAGTTAACTTCTGAAAGATTCATTAGTACTAGTTACGTTCTGACACACTGCTTTCCTAGTTGGTAAATAGTCACTGCCCCTAATCCCCGCTAGTGTCCCTTTGCTGCCACCCAGGCCCCACAAGCTCCTCCCCTGAGATCACCAACCTTTACAAGGTAAATACCCAGAAGGCATCTGTCCCCAGGACACTGCTCCATTTTGATGGGGCTGGTGCTCATCACTCTCAATTATACTAACCCAGTGGGACTCCCTTCTCTCTGGGATCTGACTCAAGGCCTCACTGCCTAGGTAGCTCTCTGATGGCTCCAACATATTTTGTATGTTTTGTACAGGTTTTGGGTTGTTTTGGGTGAGATAATAGCAGTCTATTCCCACTGGAAGCAGGAGTCATCCGTGGACTTTTTATGTGAGACAAGTGAAGCTACTGAGGGCCCAGTGACTTGCAGCCCAATGAATTCCTACCTGATAAGCTTGCTATCACTAGGACCCTGCCCTGTGTGTGACCGTGTTCCCCTGGTCAGTGTAAGGAGTAGGGCAGGCTGAGCAGGCTGCCTGGGATGGAGGAGGGAACCAAAAATGGAGCAGAGTTTTGGAAAAAGTAAGTTCTTCAGGGTAATCAGAGAAGGAGAATTTGGATTTCTTCATTTTGGAAACCAAAAGAGGAAGAAATCTATAAAGTGTACTAACAGGATGAAAGGGTTATTAAGAGAGAAAATTTTGGAAACTACTGAGTGGTAATATTTCTAACCCAAGTTAATAACTTGCTGGAAACCTACGAGGAAAGTATTTCGTCTTAGCTTTGCCATTAAGCACAATGCTGTAACTTTCAGTCCATGATTTATAACCCCCAGAGCTCTGCAGATTTCATTAAAAAGTACTAAATAAAGGCTGATACCATCCAAAATGTCCCAGAGCCGGGGATATCAGAGGTAAAGGGTCTTTTATAAGGTCAGACTCTAGACAGCAGGAAGCCCATGGATGTGAGTAGGTTAAAGGAGAAACATAATTAACACACACACACACACACACACACACACACACACAATAGGTAGTTGGTAAGTAAACTCTACAGAAATCTCATGCCCCCTGTGGCAGATTGTAATTTCCAAAGTTAGCCCCATCAACATGTCCCTTCTCTCACCGTCTTCTCACAACGGGCATTGACTCCACCAAGAGGTGGGGGTAGTGTTGTGCCCAGATTTCAAGGTTCCCAAAAAGCCCATCAGGGAGCCAGCGAGTCCGATGCAAAAGCAAAGAGTCCTTCATTTCGAACTAGTTCGGCTCCCCGAGCACACTCACCGATACAACAACGGTAAGCCCAGTGGCCGAAAGAGAGCGAGGCCTGATGGGATTGTGGGTTTTATAGTAAGGGCAGGAGAGGGGACTGTGGGCCCTGCCGATTGGCCAGGCGCCAGTCGGGTCTTGTTACACAGGATGTGGTCATATTGATGGCGTGCACTTCCCTTGATTATCATTGGTTAGTCCAGAGAAATCCTGGGCGTGGCCAGCAGGGGCCTGGGCCTCCGGGAAGAAGCCCCCGCCGAGCACATGGCGGCCGCCCCAAAAATGGAGGACCCAGGGCAAGATGGAGGGCGCAGTCCTCGCCCCCCCCAAGGGTGAGCTGAGCCCGGGCTCCAGGGGCCAGTCCGGTTGCCGGGGGTCCAGCAGATCGACCAGTTCCAGCCCAGACAGGAAGTCCACATCCTCCGTCTTGTCCCCGGGGGTGCAGGCGATCGCCTCCTCTTCCATCTCCTCGGGCAAGGGCACACGCCCCGCCCCCGCCGCTGCTGCCGCGTGGGTCCGGTCTGGGGGCGTCAGGCGGGTGGCCTGCGCCAGGCTCCCGCCGTGGGCTGGGGAGTCGGTGCCCAAGGCCGTCAGCAGTGTGGTCAGGCTGTGCCTCATGGGGCCCGGGTGCCGGCCCATGTAGGCCCTGCGATGACTCACCCTTTCAGTAGGACCTCTATTTCTTCCCTTTGCATCTGTGACTACAGTGACTACAGTGGAAGTGATGTTAGGTGACTTTCAAGGATAGGTCATAACGGGAAATACAACTTTCTCCGGCTTTCTTGGGACTCTGGACTTGGGATTTCTGCCTCCAGCCACTTGGAAAGGCCACTGTAGGTATTCTGCCCATGCACCTAGTTAACAGCCAGCATTGACAACCCATCATCAATATCATCATCGGTGGCCATGTGAGTGAGTGAGGCTTCAAATGATTCAAGCCCTCAGCTTTTGGGCTGCCCAACGGATACTGCAGAGAGCTGTCCCCACCAAAACCTTCCCAAAGTGCAGGTTCACAGACAAGAGAAGTGTGGTTTTAAGCACCAAGTTTAGGAGTGGTTTGTTAAGCAGCTATAACCAGCCCTTCTTTCTCACCTCTAAAAGTCATGCTTACAAAGAGTTGCTCAGATGTCACTCATGATGGACACATGGAGTGAACACATGAAGACACACTCTGGTTGTTGTCAACAGGGCCTCCTCCTGGCATGAGGCCTTGTCTATGGGGATGCTGGCAGAGTAAAGTTCTGGCTCCTCCCTTAAATGGTACTTGTTATAGTTTCCCTGTTGGTGGCTTTATATAGAAAAAACTTAAAGAAAAGTTAAGGGCTATTTGACAGAGACCATCAATTGATTTCCCAAATCTGCTTTCTCCTCCTTCCTCTGGTAGAAGTTCCTGAATTTCATCAGTGCACCTACCTCTCAGAAAAAAGATTCCTGTTGGAGGTGTCCGTGAGGCCCTCTGCCACTGCTCTGTGTCCATCTGATCTCACTGCAGCCTAAGACAGGTCCATGCACCATTTCTTTGTCCTGCATTAAGTGCACATGCTGCCCCTCTGTTTCTTCTCTGAGGCTGCATAAACACAGGTGCAGGAATGACCCAGGCATGCAGGGGCAACTGCACTGGGCACAGGTCTCGGACAGTGGGGGATGGAAGTAGGAGGGTAAATGCCACAACTGCCCCATCTTCAGATGGAATAATTCGGAGCGGTGTTCTACAGTGTCCCTCAGAGAGCCTTTGTGGGACTGAATCCCAGTTGCCCAGAGCAGTAAGCAGTTCATTAATGCTTCTTTTACTGGCTTTGCTCTTTTCCCTATCCACTTTCCTTACTCATATACTTAATGAGATTAATTGCCTCCCAAATAAACTGCTTGTGCCTAAATCCTTATCTCAGGGTCTGCTTTCCAGGGAACCCAAACTAAGACAATTACATTTCCCAGCATCCCTTGCAGGAAAAAAAACCTGTTCTGACTGGCCTGCACAGTTATGTCATAAACTTTGGTCTTTTTTGTTTCTCTTAGTCAACAATGGTGTGATCTGTTGTCTGAATTCCCTTAGCATAGCAGTTAAGATTGAACTGTGGAGCCCTCTGAACCTGGGTTCTAGATTCAAATCCGGACTCTTCCATTTATCAGCTGTCTGACTGTGGGAAGAAGAAAGAGGAGATGATGATAACAGTATTCTTACTGTGGGTATTAAATGAGGAAATATATGCAAAGTGGTGAGAAAAGCGCCTGATTGATAATGTTAAATCACAAAAGTATAATTTTATATATTCTTAATAAAATATCTGATCATTTCATGATGAATACAGAATGTGAGGATTCCCAATCCTGACCTTAGATATTCCAAAGCATGAAGGATGCGAGGACCAAGGCAGGCACCCTGGCTCTGGAATAAAATCCGGTGACTACCAGAACTGCAGCTGGGCTGACAGCACCAAGGAGACAATGCAACAGTTCACTGTCGTGAAGTGACTTCCTGTGATTTAAACTTCACAAAGTTTCTGCAGAAATGGGCCCAAATAGAGGTCCCAAGGTTGGGGAGGAGGAGCAAATGCTGATGTGCCATGGGGACTTGTGAGATTGGTCACATAATCAGGAGCCTTTAAACAGCGGAAGCTGTGTTGGAAGTATTGCAGACAAGGCTGCGAGCAGTGAATCAAGACTTGGTAGCAAAAGCTGATGTATGCTTTATGTCCCAGTTGGGAACGCTCAGAAATTCCCATCTCACAGAGTGGCCTCTTTTCAACGGGAACTGGAAAAACAGTAACTATTAAAGTTAATGAGGTTCTATTGTTTTCATGGTGTGAAAACAATCATGGATTCATTTGTAATGCTTTTGATAGTGATAATTAACACTGTCTTGCCTCATTGAATCTCAAATCAATCTTAAGAAATGGGCAATTTTATTATACCCATTTTATGGATAAGAGTGTTAAGAGAGGTTAAGTAATTTAATCACACAATTAGGATTTGATCTCAGATAGTCTGGCTACAAGCCCATGATTACAGCCGCTATTCTACAATGAGGCAACTGTGGCTCAGAGTTTAATTTTAAAGTTCTTTTATTATAGTTCCTGAAAAATACAATATTTGGAATTAAAAAAATGTGTACTGTATTCCTAAGAGACCTTGACCATCTTTTTTTAAAAAAAATATTTTTATTGATTTTAAAGAGGAAGGGAGAGGGAGAGAGAGATAGAAACATCAATGATGAAAGAGCTGCCTCCTGCATGCCCCCTACTGGGGATGGAGCCTGCGACCTGGGCATGTGCCCTGACTGGGAATCAAACCATGACCTCCTGGTTCATAGGTCAATGCTCAACCACTGAGTCACACTGGCTAAGCCATGATCATCTTTTTAATTGTTTTCTCCTCTATGCCATACTCATTCTCCTTCTCTTCTTTTTTTTAATTGAAATACATTTTATATAACCTACTTTAAAAATGTACAATTCTGAGATTTTTGTATATTCACAATGTTCTGCAACCATTATTAACTACCTAATTCCAGAGCATAGCACCTGAAAAGAAACCCCGTACCTATAAAGCAGTAACTCCTCATTCTATCCTCCCCCCCAACCCCCCCCCCCACCCCTGCCTTTGGCAAACACTAACCTACTTTATGTGTCCATGGATTTGTCTATTATGGAAGTTTTCTATAAATGGAATTTTGCCACGTGTGGCTTTTCTTTGGCTTTTTCACTTAGCTTTATATTTTCATGTAAAATTTAGGATCAGCTTATCTATTTCTCCAAAAATGCAGCTGGAATTTTTATAAGACTTGAATTGAATCTGTTGATCAGTTTAGGGAACATTGCCACTTTAAGAATTGCTTTCTGATCCATGACCATGAGTTTTTTTTTTCCCCATTTATGTAGATCTTCTTTAATTTCTTAAACAATATTTTGTAGTTTTCAATGTACAGGACTTACAATTCCTTGGTTAAATTTATAACTATTTTATTCTTTTGGATGTTATTTTAGTGGAATTGTTTTCTTAAGTTTATTTTTGTTTGTTCATTGAAACTACATAGAAATATAATTGATTTTGCATATTCATCTCGTATCCTGAAACTTTGTGAAGATCATGTGTTCTGGGAAAAGGGACAGTTTTACTTCCTTCTTTCTAATCTGGATATGCCTTTTATTTATATTTATATGGGAAAACAGAGTTCTATAAAAAAAGTTCTGGAATGAAGATCTACTATTTTGGTAAATTGGCTCCCCAGGCAAAGAGAAAGCAGGTGAGATATAAAAGAGGTGTGCTGTCCTTTATGATGGCTTTGCCACAGGTGTGAGCAGTGAGTGGGAAAGGTGCTGCCCCACAAGGTTACAGACAGGTGTCAAATAGTTGACTGGTGACATTCCTGAAAAGGTGAAAGGAAGGGACAGAGAAGGGATCTGATGACAGTTTTTGATGATAACAATTACACTTCTAAAAACAAAAGAGACAAATGTATAGTTCTCTTTAAAAATGTCTTTCTTCTTTAATATAATACTAGGGGCCTGGTGCACGAAATTCGTGCACTGGGGGGTGGGTCCCTCAGCCCGACCTGCACCCTCTTCAATCTGGGAGCCCTCAGGGGAGCCCTCTCCAATCCGGGAGTTTCTGTTGGTCTTTGCAATCATATGAGTGAATTGTCTGAGACCCCAGCCCAGTCTGGTTTGGTGCTCACAGAATAATAGAGCTCTTTTTTTTTCTTTGCTCCATTGGTGGAGATTTCCTAGAAGTTGCAGGATATCTTCCTTTTAATTTTTCCTCGACACTCTGACTTTACTTATGTCTCTCACCTTTGCTTTCCCTCCATTCCCCACCCACAACAGTAACTTGCTCCAGGCTCACTTTGCTCTAGTGTCTAGGAGATCCCGCAACACATCTGCCACCAGAACTATGATTCCCAGCATTCCTGGTGCTCCCCTTACTCTTGGTTTTCTCTTTTGGTCCAGGGGCTGCAGAAACCAAAAGGACTGGGAATTCCAGCCGCCCCCAGGCCGGGCTGACAGGATCAGACACTCCAGTGGCATCCCCAGGACCCTGGCCACTTAGTGCCAGGGTGCATGCGGGTGCTGGCCACAGGCTTGAAGTGGGCAGGGTCCCGGGGAAGCCCTCCTTGTTGCCCTGGTGACACAGCAGGTGGGGGGGGGCATCCCACCCTGCCCCTGGCTGCTTGGTGCCTGCATGTGTACACACTGCCCACAGGCCCTCCATCTTTGTCGGGTTAATTTGTTTACCCACTCCTGTTTGGCTGTGGGTGTCACGGAGGGATGGTCAATTTACATATTTGCCTATTATTAGTATAGATTAAGGACTGGGTATAATTTATTTGACTTTGAGATTAGAGAAGACAACTATGCATAGAAAATGGTAGTGAATAAAATTATTTTTCCCCAACAATTATTTAATTAACAAATATTGATTGTGCACCTACTGTGTAAGCATGGCACTCTTCTAGGCCCTGAGAAAATAATGGAGAAAAAAAATAAAGTCCAAGCTGTTAAAGCAAAAGTTTATTAAAAGCAAAATTATGGTTTACAATGAAATATAAAATAAGTCTGAGATTTTATTCAATTCATTAATTAATAAGAAAACCAATAAGATGTTACAACTGTTTCATAAGAGATTCCAAAAACCAAATATGTACAGGCAGTAAGGAATGTTAAAATGATTTCCAGATGGGTGCAAAGTTGATTAATCAGGCAATAACCAACTGAATGTAACTCATTTGCATTTGTATGGCCAAGAATCATTTGCTTGTTATCAGTTTTCTATGCAGTACAGAGTTATAAAGTAGCTCAAAGTCAATGAAAGGCAGGGGAAAAAAAGCATAAGCAGGCTCTGAAAGGACACTTTAGAATATTTTTACCCCCATTTCAAAGTCTTTTACATTTTTCTCACTCAACAGTCAACAAATATTTGTTTAATGAATGGATAATGATCCAGAAACAAAGGAACAGCATATTTCAAGAAGTAAAATGTGAGCAACTGTGTCAAAACTTATTTTGAGGGTTAATGGTGAATGGTACCAGATGTTAGACTTGGTCCTTGAGTTTGGCTAAGAAAGAATTCAGATCCAAGACTCAAATACAAGTGAAATTTTACTTATAAGGTCACAGAGGTAGAAAAAGTGAATCATGAAAGAAGAAGTGAGCCAGCTGAGTTGTGTGGACTCAGGAAATAAGTTACAGAGTCAAAAGAAGGGCACTTGGAGCTTAGGAGAAAGGAAGCAAAGGTACCCCTTTCAGGGAAGAAAGGGAGAAGGAAAAATGTGGGCATGAGAGAGAGAGAGAGAGAGAGAGAAAGAGACAGAGAAAGCCAGGTCTTTTGTCTTAAGGCAGTGGTTCTCAACCTTGGCTGTACATTAGAATCACCTGGGAATCTTTTAAAATCCTGATTTCTGGGCCTCATCCTCCAGAAATGCTGTTTCTTTGCTACTAATGTTGTGGCCCCACCCCATAACAAAGAAGCAGAATTTCCAGAGGATGAGGCCCAGAAATCAGGATTTTAAAAAGATTCCCAGGTGATTCTAATGTGCAGCCAAGGTTGAAAAACACTGTCTTAAGGTCTTTTATCTGATTTCCAAAGACAGGGATTTTAGGGGAGGTCTCCAGGGAGAATCTCAACAGAATATTCACCAGCTTTCCAGGTGTATCCTTTCAGGGTTGTTGTCTCTACTGATTGGTCAATGCTAGGGTAGGGGGTCATTAGTCATTGCTGCTGGTCCTGATGTCAGCCATGGTATCACTTCAACTGGTTTTGCTGCTTTTCTGGGTCTGGAACTAAAACACCACTGAGGCCTGGATGTTATCTCTCATTTGACCAAAACTCTGTCTCTGTAAACAGTTCCAAGGCTTTGTTCTTAGATTCTTTGATGCAGGTCAGAACCTCGTTGTCCTGAGGGCTTACTGCTTAAGGGAGTGGTTGTGCAAGGGCTTGTATGGGAGTTCTATGAGGCTATTCTTTGATCCCCTTATTCCTCCTCTAAGAGGGACTAAATTGCATGACTAGAGATATGAAAAGTCAGAGGGTCTAAACCACATGACCAACTATATGGTAGGGGAGGAAAGGTCATTCTGGGGGCAAGGTCCCACCCTACAATACTTGTTTTTCCAGTTTTGCCCGTTGCTAGGCACCCAAGGCTTTCTGCCCTGGTGACCTTCTGTACCTGGCTATTGTTCCTACTCTGCTCATGTCTGTCCAACTGTCTACTATATATCACAAGGAGGATGAGTATTAACACTTGGTTATTGGATTTAGTAACATGGAGCATTGGGTTTGGTAACATGGAAGCTTTGGTGAAATTCTGGGGGTAAAAGCCCAATTACAGTGGTTTCCAGGGCAAATGAAAGCTGAGGCAATGGATAGAATTAGGTGATTCTTTGGAGGAATGTTTACTATAAAAGGGAGCAAAATAACAGAGCTTTAGCTAGAGGAAAACATGAGATCTAGGTAGAACATTTTAAAAGATAATCCAGCATTTAGTATGCTAATGGTAACTTAGAGAAGAAACAAAAGGGAATAATTGTGAGAGGAAAGTTCAGGAGTAGGTGAGAGCGAAGGGGATCACCATGCAAGTTAAGAATTGCCTGAGGTCAAAGAATGGGCAGTTTATCTGTTGGATATAAGAATGTTGACTGGAAGTGTTCTTCTTATTTCTAAATAAAACAATAACTATAATGTAAATATGATTTAACAAGAGCCATCAACACACTCCATGGAACAATTTTAAGATATGACTAAACCAGTTTTATGTAGTGGCCATCATTCCACCCCTACCTGGGGACTGTGCTGTCCAATATGGTGGCTACCAACCACATATCACTACTTTAAATGTAAGTTAACTAAAATGAAATACAATAAACTAGAGGCCTGGTGCACGAAATTGGTGCATGAGGGTGGGAGGAGTCCCTCAGCCCAGTCTGTACCCTCTTGCAATCCTGGACCGCTGGCTCCTAACCGCTCGCCTACCTGCCTGCCTCATCTCCCCTAACCACTTGCCTGCTTGTCTGATCTCCCCTAACCACCTCTGCCTGCCTGTCTGATCGCCCCTAACCACTATGCCTGCCTGATCACTCCTAACCACTCTCCCTGCCTGCCTGATTGCCCCTAACCACTCTGTCTGCCTGCCTGATCACCCCTAACCACTCTGCCTACCTGCCTGATCGCCCCTAACCACTCTGCCTGCCTGCCTGATCACCCCTAACCACTCTGCCTACCTGCCTGATCACCCTTAATCTCTCTCCTGCCTGCCTGATCACCCCTAACCACTCTGCCTGCCTGCCTGATCACCCCTAACCACTCTGCCTACCTGTCTGATTACCCTTAATCTCTCTCCTGCCTGCCTGATCACCCCTAACCACTTGCCTGCCTGCCTGATCACTCCTAACTGCCTCTGCCTCAGCCCCTGCTGCTGCGACTTCGTCCAGAGGGATGTCTGAAATGATGTCCGGAAGGTTGTTAGGCTGTCCGGTCTAATTAGCATATTACGCTTTTATTATTGTAGATATTGCAGCTTCTCAGCATGTAGTTAGCTCACTAAGTACATGCAAATGCTCAATAGCCATAGCTATTGCCTTGGTCAGCACAAACGTAGAATTATTCCCAGCATTGCATAAGGCAGCATTGGTCTAAAAGAATTGATGGACAAAAAAATGGCTAGAGTAGTGGGTTCTCAGCCCATGTGGAGAATGCTAATACATTTCTACACTCTGTTGCCTCATCAGTTCCCCCCACCCCCACCCCAGGTGTATGTTTGTATGTACTTCAAATCTGCTGCTCTTTCTTCGTCAGATCTGAGCAGGAAAAGGAACTGGCGAGAGATGGTGGGTGGGAGAAGATAAGGAGGTAGCACTCAGTGATGGAGAGGCCTCTTCCAACCACCCTCCAATGTGTATTAGTGAAAACGTGATAGACATGTTGGTATCTGCTGATTCTCTTTTGGCTTTTCATTCTTCAATTACTTTTTAATTACACAAGTAAACAAACACATTATCTTAAGGGGCACATTTTAAAGTTTTGCCTTCACTTTCAGTGTCTTTCGTCTTAAACAAAAAAGTAATTTGGACATCATTTTGGGTATCAGAACGAAAGTTCTGGAGAACAGAATCTTCTGGAAAAGAGATACCTTCAGGGCCACCAGCTATCTCTAGTTGCTAAAGGTACACACAAGACCCCTGCCAAGCTTTGTTTTATAGGTTCCCTTCCTTGAAGGGTGCCATGGGCAATGTCAAGGCTGATGGAGAGGCAGTCTTAGTGGTAACAGTGAACGGAAGATGGAGGGATGGTGATGTTGCCAATATCTATTCACCTTTCCTTGATAGTAATAGAATTTTTAGTTGGAAAAATTAGGTACATGACCACCCAGTGAATCACACTTCCCAGTCTCTCTTGCAGTTTGGTGTGGCCACATGACAAAATCCTGCACAATGAGATGTGAGTAATGCTGATATGTGCAACTTTTAATCTTGCTCTTAAAGTTCAAGGACCATGATCCCCCATCCTCCACCCTAGGCCCGCTTTCTCCTTTCTTTTCTGCTAAAATATGGATGAGATACCATAATCCAGAGCATGCATCTTGGACCACAATCTAAAAGTTGCAACTTGAGGATAGCCTGGATTTCTGACATCGTTGAGGTGACATACTAGCTCTGCATCACTTACTTGATGTTTTAAGTAAAATAAACTCCGGTGTTGTTAAGCCATCCTACTTGTGGGCACTGGTTACAGCAGCCTAAATGGATGATCTAACTACAGGTACACTGACCAGTGAACATCTCCTCCAGTCCAGTGCGGGGCAGTGTGTAGGCTGGAGAAAGAGCAGCTTCCTGGGATCAGGATCCTTTCAATTGAACATAAAAGAATTTCCACTTGAGCATGGAAAACAGAGCCCTTTCATTGGTCTTTCTTCATTCTGAGGTGCCCATTGCAGTGATATTAGAAGAATATAAAAAAGACTAAGAGTGGGGCCAAAAGTAGATGAGTGATTTAAATTTCTCTATGTTGGATAGGGGATGGACAAAGTCACAGCCAGGATATGTGAAAACAGGCTGCCCAGAAGAATCTTAGAGAGACTCTATGTTCAGAGATGGTGGGTACCAGAGAATGTGAGGGTGAGAAGTGGGGATGTAAACAAGAGGAGTAATTAACGATTGTATAACAAATAGTACAACTCCACTCACCTATCTCTCCTCCACTTATTCAGAGGTCAGACATACCAATGTTTACCCTCCCCCACCCTCTCCAGGCATATAATCAGAAGGTTTCTCTCTAAAGGAATTGAACAACAAATCTAAAAACAACTAAATATTAGCATTTGGAAAGCCACAAGCATAGTTACACATTATTATCACTCCGGAGTTTGGTGGATAAGTAGTCTCATGCATTTTCATTAAGTGATCATCCATCTTTTCTTGATTTTAAAATATTAATAAAATCCAAGTATAAATAGACAATGGAAGAAAACCATTGGCATGAAAAAGAAGGATTGAGTTTGACACAGGAATTGTTAACAGAAGAAAACAGGTAATTGTAAAAATGCAGGAGATCATAAAACAAATTATTATTGTCAGAGAAATTAGAGGTGACATTTCATCCATAGAACAGGAACAATATGCTATGATAATGAAGCAGAAAATAATAAATTGCTGTTGGAAATTAAAAATAAGGTTGTTGATATTAAAAATATTTACAAGTTTGGAAGAATACTAGTAAATTCAAGACATCACTTAGAATACAGAGAATAAAATATGAGAGAAAAGGTTGAGGACCAATTCAGGAGGCACAGAATGGAAGAAAATTTCCCAGAGCTAATTAGAAACACATACTTCAAATAGAAGGGTTCCACTGAATACTTGGAGGAATAAGTAATGAATATCTCACTCCTATTTACATTTGCTGTGCAATGTCAGACATGATAGGATAAAGGTAAAATCTTGGAGAGGGGTCACGGCTCTTGCCAGGCACAGCCTGAAACAGAAATCAGGAAGAGAGTTTACCCCTTCCACCTGATTACAATAACCTGTCAGTATTTCTCACTACTAGAAACTGTCTGCAAGCCAGCAAGTAAGGGATTCCAGCAATTGTGGTTGAAAGGATCTATAATATTTAGCCAAGGGAGTATGAGCTGAAAACAGACAGGCAAGTGCATGATGCACTCAAAAAGCACCTCAAACTCTTCCAGTGAGGGGAGGTATGCAGTAATGAAGGCCTAAAAATAGTTACATAATTTTAATCAGGTCTATATAAAAATTTTGGAAAGAGAGAATACTGGTGAGCCCAATCGTTCATATATTAGCTGAAGTTAATTATTGATGTCAAAAGATGATCAATCAAGAAAGTGGCAAGATCAAGTCATTTAAAGATGTGGAGTTAATCATTGTCAGAAGTGAAAAGATTAAAATTTACTGATTCTTGCCCTAGCTGGTTTGGCTCAGTGAATAGAGTTGTGGACTGAAGGGTCCCAGGTTCCATTTTGGTCAAGGCAGGGCACATGCTCAGGTTGCGGGCTTGATCCCTAATAGGGGGCATGAGGAGGCAGCCTATCAATGATTCTCTCTCTTTCTC